>NW_004444080.1:6636474-6722442 GCF_000243295.1 Trichechus manatus latirostris
TGGTGAGACCAGTGGAGTATCTTAGATGGTTGCTCACAGGCTTTTAAGACCCCGGACGCTACTCACCAAGGTTGAATGTAGAACAATGTCTTTATAAACTGTATTATTGCAACTGAGCTAGATGTTCCCCAAGACCATGATCCCCACAGCCCTCCGCCCAGCAATTCAGTCCCTCAGGGAGTTTGGATGTGTCTATGGAGCTTACATGACCTTTCCTTGTACAAGCTGCGCTGGCTTCCCCAGTATTGTGTACTGTCTTACCCTTCACCAAAGTTACCACTCATCTATTGTCTATTAGTTTTCCCCTCCACTCCTCCCATTCCTGGTAACCAACAAAGATTGTTTCTTTTTGTTTGTTAACTTTTTCATGGGTGTTTGCACTAGAGGTCTCATACAATATTTGTCCTTTTGTGCTTGACTTACTTCACTCAGCTTAACGTCCTCAGTTTGATCCATGTTATGAGATGCTTTACGGATTCTTCATTGTTCTTTATAGTTGCATAATACTCCATTGTGTATATGTACCATAGTTTGTTTATCCATTGATCTGTTGATGGGCATCTAGGTTGTTTCCATCTTTTTGCTATTGTGAACAGTGTTGCAATAAATATGGGTGTGCATATGTCTATTCCTGTGACGGCTCTTATTTCCCTAGGATATATTCCTAGGACTGGGATTGCTGGATCGTATGGTATTTCTATTACTAGGTTTCTAAGGAAGTGCCATATCATTTTCCAAAATGGTTGTATCATTTTACATTCCGAACCACCATGACTTCTGACATGAATTGCAAGTTCAGAGGCCCCAAGACCACTCTTAAATTTGATAATTCACTAAAAGGACTCAAAGAATTCACTGAAATCTGTTATGATTGTGGTTACTGTTTATTAAAGCTAAAATATACAGATTAAAATTAGCCAAAGGAAGAAGTGCATAGGGTGGAGTTCACTAAGTTCCAAACACAGATTCTCCAGTTGTTCTCTCTCCATAAAGTCATGGAGAGAGTTACTTTCCTGGTAATGATATGTGAAAATACACATGGAGTATGGCTTATCAGGGAAGCTCATCCGAGAGCCTTAGTGTTTAAAGTTTTTATTAAAGCATCACCATATATGCATGGCTGACTGTTCACAAGACTGATCTCACTCCCCGGCCGCTCTGAGGTCAAGCTGATCTTGCCTGATCCAAAGCTTCCATGCTAAATCACACTGTTATATTATCCAGCAAGATCTAGGTCCTAAAGCAAACAACAAAACTTCAAACAGGCGTGAAATTCCAAGAGATCACTTCCCAAAAGACCAGGACAAAGACCCAAACTCTTTTGGGGCAAGGTTAAATTCTTTAATACATGCATATTGACATAGCTGAGATATTAGAGAAAAATTAGTGACAGCATTTGAGTCATTGGTTCCAAATATTCCTAATATCCAAGTGTTTTCCTATAGTATATTATTTGAACTCTTCCTTTAAATCTGTAATCTCACAAACTTTTTCACTTAGTCATAATTGCACATCTCAAGCTAGGTATTACATGTATCTTATCTAAACACTTGTGTCACCAATACATTTTACATTAGTTTTAGTTATAAAAATAAATGGTTTCTCCAAAACCTGCTTTTAACATTTTAAATATATGACACACCCTTCAAAATGCAAAGAAAAACAGAACCATCCATTATGGTAAGGAATTTCCCAGACATGGAATATATTGATGATAGCAAAAGATCTGATTATGTTTTTAACACTCTTAGTAAGGAGTGAGTGAGAAAAGTAAGTGTATATTCTATGTGGTAGGAAATTATATACAATTATTTTATTTAAAATTTGTAACATCCACAGAGTTCTAATACCTTTATTTAACAGAAGAGTAGATTGAGAAAGTATAAGATCTGAGTAAGTTGTCTAAGGCATTGAAATAATTAGTTACCAATGCATGCGTATTTGAACAATGTTCTTATTGGTTAATAAATCATTGTATAATGTTAAGCTACTTTGCTTTTCAAGAGACAATTTTGACTGTGTTTGGGATATTTTTTTCACAAGTATGAAAATGGGAAAAAATCATGTTTTTTTATTCCAGGTACAATTATAGAAACACTGAGCTTAGAGAAAATTAACTAAGTATATTGAAAATTTGATAGTTTTTTTTAAACAAGGGTAGCATTTGTTTCTCAGCCTCTTTTAAAAAAAAATTTGTTTAGTGTGCTTTAGGTAAAAGTTTACAGAGTAAATTAGTTTCCCATTCTACAGTTTGTACATAAAGAGTTCCATGACGTTGATAGCATTCCCCACAATGTGTTAGCACTCTCCCCATTTCTGCCTTGGGCTCCCCATTTCCTTTCACCCAGTTTTTCTACCCCTTCCTGTCTTCTTTTGCTTTTGGACAAATGTTGTCCTTTTGATCTTGTATAATTGATTGTTCTAAGGAACATGTGACTCTTGGGCATTATTGTTTATTTTATGGTCCTGTCTATTGTTTGGCTGAAATGTGGTCTCTGGGAATGGCTTCAGTTCCAGGCCAGAGGCGTGTCTTCCGGTAATAGTCTCAGGGATTCCTCCTGTTTCTGTGAGAGCAGTAAGTCAGGTCATTTTTGTGAATTTTATTTTTTGTTCTATATTTTTCTCCCGCTCTGTCCAGGACCCTTTGTTTTTATCTCATTCAGGACAGTTGGTGGTGGTTGCCAGGCACCATCTAGTTCTTCTGGTCTTGTGGTCATGTAGGCTGTGGTTCATATGATCCATTTGCCTTTGGACTAAGTGCTCCCTTGAGTCTTTAGTTTTTTCACTCTTCTTTGCTCCGAACTGGAAGAGGCCAATAGATGTATCTTACATGGCCACTCACAAGCTTTTCAAACTCTGGAGGCTACTCACCAAAGTAGGATGCAGAACACTGTCTTTATGAACTATGTTGTGCTGATGGTTGTAGACGTCCCCTGAGTCTATGGTCCTTTCCCTTTGAGCCTAGAAACTTCGTCCAGCAAGGTATTTGGTTATGTCTAAGAAGTTTCCATGATTGTGTCTCTCATGTTCTCTATTGCCTATATTAACATATAAGCGGCACCTAAAATTATGTGTGCAGAAATATCCACAACCAAACATATTTGCAGGTTGATGTGCTCCCTCACACCCTCCCATACCTCTTTAGACTGCCTGTCTACATATGTACCCATTTGTAAATTAATGTTTATTACTACTATTGTTGCAGGATTGTCTGTGTTATAGTAATTACCATAGTTATCTTTTATTCTTGTGTTCCTCTCAGTGTCTTCCTTTGCCTTGGTCATGTTGTGCTGACTTCCCCATATTTCTTTTGCCTTTCCCTTCACTAGTATTTACACGTGTCTTCTATCAGTTAATAATTTTTCTTCCCTCCTTCTCCCATCCCTGGTAACCATCAAAGGGTTTTTTTTCTTCCCTGTATGTTATGGATTGAATTGTGTCCCCCTAAAATGTGTGTCAGCTTAGTTACGACATGATTCTGAGTATTGTGTAGTTGTCTTCCAAGTTGTGATCTGATGTAATTTTCCTATGCATTGTAAATCTTAATCTGTGCCTGTGGTTAATGAGGTAAGATTAGATTATGTTAAAGAGGCAACAACCTTACTCAGGTCACAGGCTTGATCTTATGTAAGGGGAGTTTCCTAGGGGTGTGGCCTACATCACCTTTTATCTTAAAGAGATAAAAGGTGAGATAAGTGAACAGAGGGAGGTGGCCTCATACCACCAAGAAAGAAACACCAGGAGTGGAGTCAGTCCTTTGGACCCAGGGTCCTTGTGCTGAGAAGCTCCTAGACCAGGGGAAGATTGATGACAAGGACTTTCCCCCAGAGCTGACACAGAAAGAAAGTCTTCCCCTGGAGCTGGCACACTGAATTTGAACTTTTAGCCTCCAGAACTGTGAGAGAATAAGTTTGTCTTTGTTAAAGTCACGTACTTGTGGTATTTCTGTCATAGCAGCACTAGATAACAAAGACATTGTGTGTAAACCTTTTCTTGTTTTTTTATAATAGTGGTTTCACACAATATTTGTTCTTTTGTGATTGATTTATTTCACTAAGCATAGTGTTCTTCAAATTCATCCATGTTGTGAGATGTTTCTTGGATTTGTCATTATTTTTTATCATTGTGTAGTATTCAATTGTGTGTATGTACCAAAGTTTGTTTATCCATTCGTTTGTTGATGAGTACAGAGATTTCCATATTTTGCTGTTGTGAATAATGTTTCAATGAACATGTGTGTTCATATGTCTATTCGTGTCACAGCTCTTATTTCTTTAGCGTATATCCCTAGGAGTGCGATTGGTGGATCATATGGTATTCCTATCCTAGCTTTTTAAGGAAGTGCCATGCCATTTTTGGTAATGGCTGTACCATTTTACATTCCCAGCAATATGTAAGACTTCCAAACTCCCCACATCCTCACCAACATTTGTTATTTTCTGTTTTTTTATTAGTGTCATTGTAAGGGTGACATGGTATCTCATTGTAGTTTTGATTTGCATCTCTTTAATGGCTAATGATAGCGAGCATTTCTTCATGTGCTTGTTAGCCTCCTGAACGTCTTCTTTGATGCAGTGTCTGTTCATATATTTTGCCCATTTTTTAGTTGGATTGTTTGTCCTTTTGTTGTTGAGGTGTTGAAGTTTTCTATTAATTTCAGAGATTAGACCCTTGTCGGATGTTGTAGGCAATTTTTTTTCCCAGTCTGTGGGTTTTCCTTTTACTCTTTTGAAAAGTCTTTGATGAAAATAAATGTTTACTTTTTAGTAGGTCTCATTTATCAAGTTCATCTTCTGCTGTTTGTAGATTTTAGTTATGTTTCATTTTCTATTTATGCCATATATTAGGGCCTCTAGCATTGTTCCTAATTTTTCTTTCATGGTGTTTATAGTTTTTGGTTTTATATTTAGGTATTTGACCAATTTTGAATTGGTTTTTGTGTATGATATGAAGTGTTCCATTTTCTGCAGGTAGACATCCACTTTTGCCACCACCATTATGTAAAAGAGTGTCTCTTCCCGACTTAATGGACTTTTGCCTTCTTTAGAAGATCAGCTGTCCGTAGGTAGATAGATTTAAGTCTGGGTTCTCAATTTTGTTTCATTGGTCTATGTGTCTGTCGTTGTACCAGTACCAGGCTGTCTTGACTACCATGGCCGAATAGTAGGTTCTGAGATCAGGTAGTGTGAGGTGTCCAACTGTATTCTTCTTCTTCAATAGTGCTTTACTTATTTGGGTCTTATTCCCTTTCCATACAAAGTTAATGATTAGTTTTTCCATCTCTTTGAAGAATGTTGTTGGTATTTGGATTGGGATTGCATTGTATCTATAGATTACTTTAGGTAGCATTGACATTTTCACAATGTTAAGTCTTCTTATCCATGAGTGTGTTATATGTTTTCCATTTATATAGACATCTTTTGGTTTCTTGCAGTAACATTTTGTGTTTTTCTTTGTATAGGTCTTATACATCCCTGGTTAGATTTATTCCTAAGTATTTCACCTTTTTTGGAGGTTATTGTAAATGGTTTTTGTTTTTTTTTTTTGTTTGTTTTTTTCTGATTTCCTTTTTGAAGTACTCTTTGTTGGTGTAGAGGAATCCAATTGATTTTTGTGTGTTGGTCTTGTATCCTGATACTTTGTTGAATCTTTCTATTAATTCCAGTATCTTTCTTGTGTAATCTTTTAGGATAATATCATCTGTGGATAGGGATAGTTTTACTTCTTCCTTACCAATTTTTGCTCTTCCTTACCAATTTGAATGCCTTTATTGCCATTTTTTGCCTTATTACTCTAGCTGGGGTTTCCAGTACAAAGTTGACTAAAAGTTATGATAGAGAGCATCCTTGTCTGGTTCCTGTTTTCAAGGTGAAAGCTTTCAGTCTCTCTTCATTGAGAACAATGTTGGCTGTTGAATTGGTATAAATGCCCTTTATTATGTTGAGTAATTTCCCTTCTATTTCTGTTTTGCTGAGAATTTTTATTAGGAATGAGTGTTGGACTTTATCAAATGCCTTTTTGCGTCAATTAAGATGATCATGTGATTTTTTCGTTCTATTTATGTGGTGGATTACGTTAATAAAGTTTTTATTGTTGAACTATACTTGCATACTTGGTGTGAATACCACTTGGTTATCATGTATTTTTTTAAAATATGTTTTTGAATTCTATTGTCTAGAATTTTGCTAAGAATTTTTGCATTTATATTCATGAGGGATATTGGTCTGCAATTTTCTTTTTTCTGGTGTCTTTGCCTGGCTTTGTTATCAGGGTTATGCTGGCTTCATTGAATGAATTCGAGAGTATTCCTTCCTTTTTTATAACCTGAAGTAATTTGTTTAGTTTTGGTGTGAGCTCTTCTCTGAATGTTTAGTAGAATTCTCCAGTGAAGCCTTCTGGCCAGGGTATTTTTAGTTGTTGTTGTTGTTGGGAGTTGTTTTTATTACCTCTTCAATCTCTTCTTTTGATATGGGGCTGTTCAGTCTTTCTATCTAATTTGTGTTAGTTTAGGTAGGTAGTGTGTTTGTAGAAATTTGTACACTTACTCTAGATTTTCAAACTTGTTGGAGTACAGTTTTTTATTGTATTATGTTATGATCCTTTTTATTTCAGCTGTGTCTGTTGTGATATTACCCATCTCATTTTTTATTTGGTTGATTTGTTTATCCTGCTTTTCTTTTGTCAGTTTGGCCAGTGGTTTGTTGATTTTATTGATCCTTTCAAAGAATCATATTCTTTTCTTGTTTATTCTTTCTATTGTTTTACTGTTCTCTGTTTCATTTATTTCTGCTCTAATCTTTACTATTTTCTTTCTTCTGATGCCTGAGACCTTCTTTTGCTGCTCTTTTTCTATTTGTTTGAGTTGTTAGGATAATGTTTTGATTTTGGCCCTTTCTTCTTTTTCAATGTGTGTGTTTATTGCTCTAAATTGACCTCTGCACACTACTTTTGGCTGTGTCCCAAAGGTTTTGGTGTGTTGTGTTTTCATTTTCATTTGACACTAGGATTTTTTATTTCATCTTTGATTTCTTCTGTTACTGAGTGGTTTTTAAGCAAGGTGTTGTTCAGTTTCCATATAGTTGATTTTTTTTCCTTGCTCTTTCTGTTATTGATTTCTATATTTATAGTGTTGTGATTAGAGAAAATGCTTTGCATTATTTAGATGTTTTATATTTTATTGAGACTTGCTTTGTGGTCTAAAATGTGGTGTATTCTGGAGAATGATCCATGTGCGTTGGAAAATAATGTATACCTTGCTGCTGTTGGGTGGACTGTTCTGTATATGTCTATGATGTCTGTTTGATTGTGGCATTCAGATCTTTTGTATCTTTGTTGAGTTTCTTTCATGTTGTTCTGTCCTTCACTAAAAGTGATGTGTTGAAGACTCCTACTATTACTGTGGAACTATTTCACTTTTCAGTGTTGTTAGATTTTGTTTTATGTGTTTTGGAACCCTGTCATTGGGTGCATATGTATTTATTATGATTATGTCCTCTTGGTGGATTGACCCTTTAATCATTATATAATGTCCTTCCTTATTTTTTGTAGTGGATTTTGCCTTAAAGTCTATTTTATCAGACATTGATATTGCCACTTCCACTCTTTTTTCTTTAGTGTTTGCTTGATATATTTTTTTTTCCCATCCTTTGTGTTTTAATTCATTTATGCTTTTGTGTCTAAGGTGCACTCTTGTAGACAGCATATTGGTGGGTTGTATTTTTTTTATCCATTCTGCCACTGTCTGTCTCTTTATGGATACATTTAAACCATTTAACCATCTATAGTCAGTGTGATTACTGATTGGCATGAGTTTACTGCTGTCATTTTGTTGTGGTTTTGTGTGTGTGTGTGTTGTTAACAGTTTCTTTGTTCTGCCTAATTTTTATGCTGAGTTCTTTTTATTTGTGGATTTTCTTTTTATTTCTTTCATTGTCATTGATTTTGCATTTACTTAGTCTGTATGTTTTCTTCTTTATTTTGATTAGTAGGTTTGTTAACTTTTTTTGTGGTTACCTTGAAATTTACATTTATCTTCCTAAGTTTAAAGCAGTCTTTTATATCTTGATGTTGCCTTGACTCTCTGTTCATATGAAAGATCTATAAACTACACCATTCATTTCCCCTTTTTGTTTTGACATTGTCTTCATTTATAGCTTGATGTCTCTGGTTCCCTGTTTTCAGTCTTTTAGCTTTGTTTTATTTTGGAGAATTATTTATCTGGGTTGGTATCTGGCTGATGCTGTCCTGTGTTCTAATCTCAGGTTGTTTTCTTATGTTGTTAGTTGTTTGTCTGAAGGACTGCCTTTAATATTTTTTGTAAGTTTGATCTGGTTTGTACAAATTCCCTTAATTTCTGTTTACCTGGAAATGTCCTAATGTAATCATGGTATTTGAGAGACAATTTTGCTAGATATAACTCTTGGTTGGAATTTTTCTTTTTTTATTTCAAGGTTTTATATATGTCATCCCATTGCCTTCTTGCCTGCATGGTTTCTGCAGAGTAATTAGAGCTTAGTCTTATTGGTTTCTCTTTGTAGGTCACTTTTCTTTTTCCTGAGCTGCTCTCAGGATTCTTTGTTTTTGGTTTTGGCATGTTTGGTTATGATATCTTTTGGTGACTTTCTTCTAGGGTCTATCCTGTATGGGTTTGTTGTTCTTCTTAGATTAACATCTTCTCATTTTTTAATGATATTAGAGAAGTTTTCTGCCACCAAATCTCTGATAATTCTCTCTGTTTTTTTCTTTTTCTTTTTGGTTCCTCCTGTTCTGGAACTCTGATCGTGTGTAAATTTTTCCACTTAATAATGTCCCACATAATTTATAGGCTTTCTTTATTTTTGTTCATTCATTTTTCTGATTTTTCCTCAAACAAATTGTTGTCAAGGGATTTGTCCTCTATTTTGAAGGTTCTGTCTTCAGTTGATTCAATTCTGCTTCTATGTCCATCTATTGAGTTGTCTGTTCCTGAAATTTTATTGTTAATCTTTTGGATCTCTAGCTGCTGTTTTTTATATGGTTTCCTATTGCCTATTTATTGTTTTGTTCTTGTGTTATTTTCCTGAATTCTTCTACTGCTTTGTTGGTTTTCCTTGATGTCTTGGAAAACCCTATATACTAGTCTTTTGAATTATTTATTAGGTAGTTCCATTACCATTTCTTCCCCTGGAAAGTTTCCTGGTTATCTATTTTGATCACTTGCTGGAGCATTCTTGCTCTGCTTCTTTATGTGATTTGACATTGTCCGTTGTCTCCAAGGCATTAAGGTGTTCTTATATTTATTGTATGTTTGTTTACTGCATCTTGATTTTTTGTTTTGATATATCTGAGTATGTGGTGCATCCTTGCTACTCCGGTCACTAGTCTGGCTACACTGGAGCTCTCACCATCTATCTCTGTGTGGGTAGGGAAGTGGCTGGGTGTGTGAGTATGGGTCTCTGTTCGCTGGTCTTGCAGGGCAGCTGAGGATGTAGCTGACATTGCTGGTGAGGTGATGTGTCTGTCTGACCAGTCTCCTGGGTGTGAGTGCAGGGGGCTTTCTCACTGGTCGCTGGGTTGGGTGTTATGTGTACTCACTGCTAGTTGCCATGTGGTCAGGGCGAGGGTGTCCAGATAGTCAGTCACTGGGTGGATGGTACAGAAACTCTCTCCAATGGTCCTGGTCAGGCAAAGCTGAATAGGGGTGGTGAGAGTGGACACAAGACTCCAGTTGCAAAGGGGACAATGGGGAGGGTAAGGCAGGAGGGAGGCCACCACTTTACGGGTGCTCACTAGGATGGCGTACCCCTGTCTGCTAAAGCATAACGTGTAGGAGGGTATGCTGCTGATTCTTGTGCCCCTGGTGCAGGTGGCTGGAGAGAATAGGAGGCACTGCTGGTCTGCAGGCCCCCAGCACAGATGGCTGGGCATAAGAGTGGGTGCCTTCACTTAGCAGGCTCCCAGCACCAGTGGCTGGACAAAGCAGTGGGTGCTGCTGGTCCTCAGGCCCCCGGCACCATTGGCTGGGTGGAAGAAGGTGTTTCACTGGTCTCTGGACCCCTGGCACTGGCCACCAGGTAGAGAAGTGGATGCTGCCTGTCCACAGACCCTGGCTTTGGTGACTAGTTTTAGGAGTGGATTCAACTCTTCCATGGGCCCCCAGCGTGGGTGGATGGAAGAGAGGGTGCTGCGGGACCACAGGCTTCCAGCACAGGTGAGTGGGTGGAAGAGGTGACACTGCCAGTCTGTGGGCCCCTGGCATGGGTGGCTAAGTGGAGAAATGAATGCTGCCATTCCGTAGGCCCCCAGCACTGGTGGCCGGGCAGAGAGATGTGCACTGCCAGTCAAAGGAACCCAGGCATGAGTGGCAGGGCAAGGAGTGGGCTCCAGTGGTCTGTGGGCCCCAGTATCAGGGGGTGACATGGTGGTGGGTGCCACTGAACAGTGATTGCAGGTATGGGAGGATGGATGAGGAGGGTCAGGGGGCATTGCAGGTCCATGGTCTCTGGCACAGTGGGCTGGAATGGGTATGTTGGTTGAAGTGGGTGCACTTAACTTTCACAGGGTGGGAAACACTCATGTCTGGCTCTGGATGTGGCTGCAGAGTCACTCCTGCTTGGCTGCACCAGTTGATGGTTTCAGCTGGGAAGGCTATTTGTTTTGTCTTAATATGATTATGTCGTGCAGTTTCGGGTAGTAGGATGCTGGCAATCCATAATCCTCTGTTTTCACTGTTTTTTTACAGTCTGTCCTTCCACTTGATACTCGATCCAATTCTTCAGCCTTGCCTTTGATGCTCAGGCTTCCAATGTTGTCATCTATATCCAATTCACTTCTTTTCTTAGGTCTTTGTTGTAAGAGGGACGCTATAAGGGGTCTGATTACGCTGCCATCTTGGACTGCTTTCTCTCAATTTTTTAAAATAAAATATTTATTTATTTGATGTTAAATAATGCATAAACATACCTAAAGTTAACTGTCTGTGCCTAATTGCATATTTGTGTAATAGATTATCCTATAGTGTTATCTGATGATTGAATGAGTTCAAATATGTTAAGCACTTTAACAGTACTGGGCACATAGTAAGTCTTATAATATGTTTAATGATTATAATAATAAATATTATCATTAGGATATTACCTTTTCCCTTCCTCTGTACAAATATTTCAATGAAGTTTCCAGAGTCTAAAATTTTCTCTATTTTATTCACAAACACTTTTGTTTTTACATTCTAAATTTGTTAATTAAGATAATCTTCCAACATCTATGGTCTGTAAAGAGTATACATTCAAAGTCATAATATTCTGACAATAGAATTAGGATAAAATTATAAAATCAACAACAATCATAATTTAAATCATCATCCAAATTGTCTACAAATAGTGTGACTTTATGTTAAAGCATGTTATTGGTGTTAGGTGCCGTCGAGTTGGGTGCAACTCATAGTGACCCTATGTATAGCAGAACAAAACACTGCCTGGTCCTTCACCATCCTCATAACAGTTGCTATGTTTGAGACTATTGTTGCAGCCAGTGTATCAGTCCATCTCATTAAGGGTCTTCCTCTATATTAAAGCATAGTAAGATAAAATCCAAGGAATATATATACATATAAATTTATTTTTAAAAAGTAAATAATAATGAGAGAAGTGCTTGAAAATAAATATACCAACTAATTGTGTAGAAAAGTCAGCAATGTATGTCTATATTAAGTGTAAATATGCATATAATGGGACATTAAAGAAAGAGGAAAAAGTTAGTTGAATAAATTTGCAAAATGAAAATAAAAGTGATAAAGCTCAAGTTCAAATTGTATGAAGAGAATAGACTGAATGAGAGATTTAATCATGTGGTTGATTGAGATGTCTGTGGAAATTGATAATAAGAGGCAATATAATTTAAAAGTAAATTAAGTATAATAAAAAGTGTTAATTTTTAATGAGCTGATTGCTTTAAAGAGACTAAAAATTAAGTTAGATTTGGAGAGTTTTATGTGTTTTCCCTTCGCGCAGAAATATATGACTCTGACATATGTTAATTTTTTCTAACGTATAATGCATTTTTTTATTTGAAGAACTCAGAAGACGTTGGCATACTTATGTAAACTACTCATTAATGCTAAAGGGAAGGAAACAACCACCTGTCATAATTACTTAGAATATATTAATGCAAATTAGTTTTACTTAGTACTACTTCTTTTTTAAAAAAATCACGTGTTTAATAGAAACTTTATGTAGTTAATATATTACTGCATTTTAACTATGCTAACAAATTGCTTCTGAGTTCAACTCACCAGGGTGTGCTGGGGCAGGCCCACTGTTCAACAAGAATCACAGTTTGAGTCTTGATACAACTAATCAGGATGAAAATGTAACTTCAGGGCATACTGATCTCTTGGGGATTACAGGGCCTATTCTTAAGAAAACATTGACTCCAGGGAAACACAAAAGTACAGAAAATGAGTGTTGAAAGAAATGGATTAGGAAGAGAAATCTGTAAACAAAGAGTTAGAAAAAATAGATCGCTTCAAAATAATCTAAAGAAACTGCAATTAGGCATGGTGAGGTTATTTTGAATGTAGAATTAATAAAGGAATATTTATTAAATCACTTCAAAGTACAGTATTGCATAATAGAAAAAGAAAGTATTATTTAAATATACATATTTTCTCTAACTCCTTTCATAACTTCAAGGAGACAAGGTCAAATTGAAGCTGTACTTAATATTGCTGTTACTTCCTTGTTATATTAGAATACAGTGTTTGCTAAAGAAATGTGCCTGTGCCTGGCACATGTGCTAGAATCTGAAACAGCAAAAGGAGATTCTGAGGCCTACTTCTGATTCCCAGCAGTTTTTTTTTTTTTTTTGCTTATCTGAGTCAGTCATGTTTTTATCCATATAAGAAACCCAAACCCGTTGCCACTGAGTCGATTCCCACTCACAGATACCCTATAGGGCAGAGTAGAACAGCCCGATAGTTTCCAAAGCTGTAACCTTTACAGAAGCAGGCTGCCACATCTCTCTCCTGTGGAGTGACTGGCAGGTTTGAACGGCCAATCTTTTGGTGTGCAGCTGGTGCTTTAACTACTGCACAACCAGGGATCCTATTTAGCCAGATTAAAAAAACCAAACTAGCTGCTATTGAGTCAATTCCCTGTAAGACAGAGTAGAACTGCCCTATAGGGTTTCAAAGTCTGTAAATCTTTAAGAAAGCTGACTGCCACATCTTTCTCCTGCGGAACGACTGGTGAGTTCAAATCACCAACCTTTCAGTCAGCAGCAGAGTGCTTTAACCACTGCACCACCAGGGCTCCTTTAGCCAGATAGGGACTTTTTAAAAACCAAAACCAAAAAACTAAATCTGTTGCCATCAAGTCAATTCTGATTCATGGCGACCTCATGTGTTACAGAGTAGAATTGCTCCACAGGGTTTTTTGGGCAGTAATGATTATGGAAGCAGATCGCCAGGTCTTTCTTCCACGGTACTGCTGGGTATGTTTGAATCGTCAAACTTTAGGTTAGTAGTTGAGCAGAAACTGTTTGCTCTACCAGTATATATGTATGTAGATATGGCATTTCAGACAGAATGAGATCTAAATATAATTCACAACTTTATAAAAGCAGGATTATATGAGCAAACAGACACTCATACACACACACACACACATACACACACGACTATATGTTCAATGTACAGAAATCAAAATTGTTAGTGGATATCATCCCCTCCTTGACTGATATTTTATATGTTGAGATACAGTTTTAACTGATCTTTATACTACTAACTCTTTTCATAATGATGTCACACAAAAAATATTTTGGACATTAAAGAACTTTTAAAACATACTACCTTTTAGGCAAAATTTTGGTTTAAGTACACTTATCAAACAATAAATATAAAAGTTTTTTATATACCCACATTCAGTCATTCATGTATTAAAAATATAAATTTAGCACATATTTTAAAATAGGTATCTGTGTATTACTGTTTATTTATAAAATGATAGATTTGTATTTTTAAAGTATATTACTAGTTTAATAACAGATTATATTTCAGACTGGATTAAAATGTCACACATTTATTTGACAATTCTGATCTCCAAACATAAATCATCTCATATAAATTTTAATATGAACATAAAGTTTGAAGACCTGTTTTAAGTATTCAATACACATCAATTTATAAACAGTAAGTATTTTTGATGAAATGGAATATAAAATAATCTTATGACTATGAAAAAAAGATAACCAAATATAATGTTTATAAATCAATTTGAGATATAATTTTATAATATTTGATTAAAGAACTTACCTATGAATGATTGAGAGCAAACAAAATTAAATGTTAACGTGTAAATAATTGATTCCAATTTATTTAGTGCAGAAATATAAATTAAATAGTGCCACGTTTATTTATGTCTATTCATACCCATTGTCATCGAGTCAGTTCCAACTCATAACGACCCTATAGGACAGAGTAGAACTGCCCTATAGAGTTTCCAAGGAAGGGCTGGTGTATTCCAACTGTCAACTTTTTTGTTAGCAGCCATTGCTCTTAATCACTATATCATCAGGGCTCCTGTCTATTCATATCATGCAAACACATTGATAGATATGTATAAATGTAATATATTTTTGTACGTAGTAAGTATTCTCCATGATTAAGGCAGAAAATTTTTATACAAGTAATTCCTTTTGGTACAGCAGTTATATATATACATACTTTTGATATTCTGAAATAGTTTGAAAATTCTATTGTATATCAGTAATAGTGAAGTTCCCAAGACCACATTTTTACTTACTGAGCAGTAAGGGGTAGGAAATCTTATATGTCCATGTCTCCTGAGGCATCTCACAAAGGTTACAGTCTATTTCTGTTATTGAAGTTTTGTGGAGATAAATACCTCTGCTCCTTTCAAAATCCTGGATAGATAAGTATGTCTGTCAAATTCTAGTCAGAATCTGGCAGAATAAAGTATGGCACATTCTTTCAATGCATGTCCTTTTTTTTTTTCCTTTAGTATTCTTTCTGTGAAGTCTGGTTGTAAACTGTGTTGACATTCTTAACTGCTGACTATAGTCAGTTGCCAATAATAGAACAATGCAAGTATTTCTTTCTTTAATATTTGTGTACAATTAGTAAATTGAGCTCTTTATAATATTTTTATTTTAGAACAATGTTTCTCAAAATATTGTCTACAAACTACTTATATCAAAATCATCTTGTATTTATGTTAAAAATATAGGATCTAGGACACCACCAGATATTTACTCAATTTTGGGAATGGGCCTCAGGAATTAGTATTTCTGTTTTAAAAACACTGTATAAAATTTTTGTTGTTATTGATTTTTTTAAATTAAACTTTGATAAACCCAAGTATATGCACTCTTCTCACACCTGATTCCTTTAAGTCATTTATTATATATCAGCCCCTTCTTATGGAGGCCCTGGGTGGTGCAAATGGTTGACAACTGAAAAGTTGGTGGTTTGAGTCTACCTAGAGGCACCTCAGAAGAAAGGGCTGGAGATCTACCTCTGAAAAATCAGCCATTGAAAACCCTGTGGAACGCAGTTCTACTCTGACACACATGAGTTCACCACAAGTAGGCTAACTTGCCATGAACTGATTGGTTTTTATGGCAGTTTATCATAGATACATAATGCACAGTGATTAATTATTAATAGTCTTTGTTGTGTGAAGTTTATTTCTTCTATCTGGATGAACACTAGTTTACTAATTTCTTCTAGTTGAAAGAGCCTTTGAAATCCAAAAAAAAAAAAAAGGAAATCAAATCTCAGTTCTGGCACATATCCGTTCCAATTTGGAATCAATTCCATGGAAAGTCTCTAAACTTTTTTATCATTATTTTTAAAATATAAATTATATAGCATAAATTTGAGTGAGAATAGCATATTTAAATGAATAGAAGATAACTTAATATATTAAAGATGCATATCAACTCACAATATTTTTCTACTAAGGAATGAAAATTTCCCCTATTCTTTGAGATTTCCGAATTCATGATAGGGAAACCCTGGTGGCATAGTGGTTAAGAGCTACAGCTGCTAACCAAAAGGTTGGCCGTTTAAATCCACCAGGTGCTCCTTGGAAACCCTATGGGGCAGTTCTACTCTGTCCTATAGGGTGGCTATGAGTTGGAATTGACTAGACGACAATTTTTTTTTTTAATTCATGGTAGAGTACAAAAGGATGTCTCGAGGCATACTACACAATAAAATGTCCTACTGCTGCTATAAAATATCATGGGTGCATAGAATGTGTTATGGATGGAATTATGTCCTCCCAAAATATCTATCAACTTGGCTAGGCCATGATTCCATGTATTGTGTGATTGTCCACCTTTTTTCATCCGATATGATTTTGTTGTGTGTTGTAAACCCTACCTATGTGATGTTAATGAGGCAGGATTGGAGGCAGTTATGTTAATGAGGCAGGACTCAATCTACAAGATTAGGTTGTATTTTAAGCCAGTCTCATTTGAGATATAAAAGAGAGAAGCGAGCAGAGAGACGGGGACACCATACCACCAAGAAACAAGAGCTGGGAGTGAGTGTGTCCTTTGGACTTAGGCTCTCTGTCTGTGCGGAGAAGCTCCTAGATCTGGGGAAGATTGATGACAAGCACCTTCCCCCAGAGCTGAGAGAGAGAGAAAGCCTTCCGCTGGAGCTGGCACCCTGAAGATGGACTTCTAGCCTCCTAGACTGTGAGAGAAAAACTCTCTCTTTGTTAAAGCCATTCACTTGTGGTATTTCTGTTATAGCAGCACTAGATAACTAAGTCAGAGTGGAAAAGGAGGGAATAATAGCAATATATTTAATTTGAGGTCCATAAAACATACAGTTAAAGTTTATGTTTGAGCCAGGTATTTAGGGATGAGGACTTGATAGATATGAATGATGAGAAAGGATGCAGGTGATAAAAACAGTATAAGCTAAGCCACAGGTGGTAAACCAATACATAATATGTAGTATAAAAGCCAAGTAGTTTAGCGTGATGGGAGGAAAAGTAGGTTAGGGAGTGGTAAAAAGGGCATAAGGTCTAAGGATTTATCTCTTTTTAGTAGTGTAGAAAAGTAGGATTTTTGCATGATTTTATGAACCAGAATTTCACAGTCTTAATAACGTTTTAGAATTAAAAACTGTAGTGTCAGTGGGAAAGATGAATTTGCAGAGGGAAAAACCGGAGGCAGATGTGCCACCTAAAACTGAAACCGTTCTTGATACCTCTGGCATTCCCTTACCCTTACCCCACCCTTCCATGTTCTGCTGATTTTAATGTTTAAATAAATCAAGAAACTTTGAAATTTTTCCTTCTTCTCCAGCCTTGCCAACCTCATCTAAGTTAACACAAGCCAATTTCATAAGTCAGCTGAACATAGGCCTATTGCAAATAAGTTCATATTACTGCATTATATTTCTAATAGAGATATCTGCATCTACTCTTTGCCTCTCCAATACATTTCTATATTGTAACTGGAATTATTTATTTATAATGGAAAAATAACCATATCTCACACACTCACACTCTCCTACCTATCAACCATCACATACCCCACACTAAACATCTACTTGAAAATCATTCCTGGTGATTAATTGCTCTTTGATTTGGTCTACAAAAGTCTTCCTAAACTGACTGTTGTCTAACTTTCCAACCCACCTTTTTGTCTTCAGTGTTCTGCAGAATCTGTCCCCATATACCTCTTCAGTTTCATCTCGAGATACCCTCTCATCTTCTCAGTGCTTTAGCCTCTTTGGTCTTCTAGTTTCCTAAGTGCCATGGCTCCTTCTACAGCAGGATCTTTATAGAGATGATATTTCTTCTGCCAGGGCTGTTTTCCAATCTTTCTTTGCCTAGTTGACTCCTACTTATCATTGAGACCTCAGCTAAATTATCACTTTCTCAGGGAAGGCCTTGATACTCTCCCACTGTAGGTCAAATGCTCTATTATAAACTCTAATATCCACATACATTCCCCAGTTGTAGTATTCCCTTTATTATTTGATTGACCATTTATGCGTGTAATCTACCCCCATGCTAAACTATAATCTATACAAGTGATGGTTTCGGGTCACCTTTGCATACCAGGACTGATATAATGCCTAACATTCAGTAGGTGTGTGGGAAATCAAATCCCTTACTCTGATACCAAATGTAAGGATCAATGTCAACATTATTGTTGTTGTTTTGGGGGGTGGGGCAGATTATTAGTTGTTTAAAAGTGATTTGAAATTACAGTATCTTTGATCAAAATCATAACACTCCAAGTTAAGTCCCACAGCTAATTGTTAGAAAATTATTCAACATTTGAAATAATAAACTTTGTTCCAAACTCCAATGAGGACCTTTCTGTGTAATTTTTTATAATGCTAATCATCATAGGAAAAGTATAGATTACTTCCTGTATATTGTTTTATAAAGCTAAACCTCATAATAAAGGTGAAAAATGCTCTCTTGTGCTCCTCGAACACATAAAATTATGGAAATAATTTACATCAGGGGCTTCTAAATACAGATTTAATACCTTGCTATGTGGCAGTCATATGTCTCAACAATAATACCAAATGCTGGAGTTGACATTTTATAAGAAACCACAAAACTCGGGAAAAAAAATAATAACTTGTAGGTAAGAGAAAACAGAAGGAAACAAAAAAATACTCTTTTTTTTTGTTTATTTTCAATATGCAAGTTTCAAATTTTGTTTATAAAATATCACAGCCACCCAATGATGTAGCTTTTCACTGTGTATTGGATTTGATAGCATCACACTTCTGAAAAGAAGCAAAAGGGCAATTCTTGCAGCTGAAGGTGACCTTTATTACATCTTTTTCTAAGCGCCTTCTCCCAAGATTGCCAAGCCAGAGAGAAAAATTTAGGAGGCGATATCTGGCACAGTTTTGTTCTTTTCTTTTGTTTTGCTACACTAAATAACACTGATCTCTATACATTCATCTAATTGATTTTTTAATGATACATGAAGAAAAATAATTCTCAAGTGTTTATTCTGTCAAGTTGACTAATCAGTTCTTCTGTGTCTTGTATTTTGCAGCTTGGGGAAAATGCTATGTCAATGGTAATTTTCATTAACACATTCAGCACATGTCAAATGTACCACATTAATGGCCAGGTAACCCTTATATAAATAAAAAGAGTTCCTTTGAGTTACTTAATAAAAAATGATAATCAATGGAAAAAGTAGTACATAAAAATGTTTTCTCTTTTGAAATGAATTTCTCCTGAAGTAGAAAATGCAAGTGTAAAATATTTTTATTTCTGTAAGACTAACTTACCCACTAAGCACATACTTATGGTCCTTTGATTTCATTTGTATCAGTCACTTTAACATGCTTAAAAATGTGATCATAATATCTCTGTCTGTGAAGTAGCTGTATCATTCCTGCTGGATAAATATAATAGAGGCATTTGCATAATGTAAATGTAAAAATCAGTAAGGAAGTACTGGAGACTGTGTAGTCTAAGAGTCATAATAAAAATATCCAGAGTCAGTTTTAGAAGTGCAATAAATCTTTATACAGATCATTACCAATTTTCAAAGAAAACTTTCTATCAGGATAAGCAGGGCATTTGGAATTAAGTATACCAGTCTAAGGGTGATCAATCATTTGAGAAACAGTCCTTGGGAATTCTATGAATTGAAACTTGCTTATGTTACATTCTAACCGTACAATCAAACTAGAAAAAGTAAGAAAAGTAAATATGGAAAAATAACTGATAAAAAGATTTCACCTGTTAGATAATAGGAATACAATGTCATTTCTTAGCCCTTATCATGATTGTTCTAGCTATAATGATTTGCCATCTGCTTTATAGACTTGACCCAGATGCACACACACGTAAGTATGCCCTCCCAGATAAAATGTGTAATGAATCATGAACCTTAGCCAAGAGAGTGGAATCAGTTTACTTTGTGCTACACCTATTTCTTCTCCAAACACAGATCAATAGCAGATAAAATAAAAAGAAAAAAAAAAAAAAAAAGACTTAGCTTAACTTAAAACATGTTAACTAGAAGTTTCTTAGAAACATCCAAACACCTTGAGGGATCAAGTTACTGGGGCTGAGGGTTGAGGACCATTGTTTCATGGGACATCTGGTTCAAATGGCATAAAATAGTTCATTAAGACAATGTTCTACTTCTGACTTTGGTGAATAGCGTTGGTGTCTTAAAAGCTTGCGTCTGGCCATCTAAGATATATCTATTGGTTTCATCAAGTTCAGAGCAAAAGAGAATGAAGAAATCCAAAGATACAGGCAAAATATTAGCCCAAAGGACTAAAGGACCACATGAACCAGAGAGTCCACCAGCCTGAGCCCAGAAGAACTAGACGGTGCCCAGCTACCACCACTGACTACTCTGACAGGGATCCCAACAGAGGGTCCCGGAGAGAGTGGGAGAAAAATGTAACAAAATTCAAAATCACAAAAAAGACCAGACTTACTGGTCTGACAGAGACTGGAGGACTCCCAAGACTATGGCTCCCGAACACCCTGCTAACTCAGAACTGAAGCCACTCCCAAAGTTCACTTTTCAGCCAAAGATTAGACAGGCCTATAAAACAAACAATAATGCACATGAAGGATGTGCTTCTTAGTTCAACCAAGTATGTGAGACCAAATGGGCAACACCTGCCCAAAAGCAAAGATGAGAAGGAAGAAAGGGACAGGAAAACTGGACAAATGGACATGGAGAGCCCAGGGTGGAAAGGGAAAAGCAGAGAGTGCTGACACATTGTGGAGATTGCAATCAATGTCACAAAACGATTTGTGTATAAATTTTTGAATGAAAAACTAATTTGCACTGTAAACTTTCACCTAAAACACAACTGAAAAAAAAGAAATCCAATAAAGATGCTAAGTGTGAGTGGGCCAAGGAGGGGGAGGGGCGAACAGGATAACTATTTACATGGACTGGAAATAGAAAAACAAAGCAAACCAAAATCGTAGAAATCATTGACTTTTGTGGATCCAAGTCCTGAATGAGTCAGTGGCACTCTAGAAATTGGTTCTTCAGATGAGAATTTAAAGTCCTCCATGTAAGATAGGGTAAATGATGGCTCTTCTCCACACTCCCAATACCAGAAGGAACTTCAAATGAAACCTAACTGTTGAACGTTTGCTTGGCTCATGTTTTTAGAAACATGGGAAATTATGCAGACACAAATGGAAAACAAAGACATAATAGGAAACGAAATGCCTTCTCCTCATTTGGTAATTGAATGCCCAGAATAATAATATCACAGTAGTTCCAAAACACCTTTATCTGTCATAGTTCTGGATTCAGGGTTTAGGGGCCCAGCGGTAGTAATTGTGTAAATGTTAGTTTTTCAGAGGAGCTAGAAGAGACAGGGACAGAAAAAAAGATAAAGAAGCTGGATTAAAAAAATATGTAAATGATAGAGAAAACCTCTGGTAAAAAGTATCATTATAACCAAAATATAAATTAAAAATAAAAATGATAGAAAAAAATATAGTATTTTTAGTTTATTAAATTTACATTCAGCTAAAACCCAAGATCTTATGCAGTCCATTGTTAAAAGTCATTGACAAAAATTCAAAAAGTTGTTGGCTAAGAGATAATTTATAAATAACATTTTAACAATGATGATTATGTAATATGTAATATATATACCACTTTTGATAGAAAAAAACCCAACAACTATAATGTACCTCCATAAAATTCTTTAAAATGCATGTAAAATAGGGACAATTTAAAAATATAATAAAGTTCTGAATAAATAGAAAGAAAAGCCATACATATAATTTGATCTAGGATGGAGTAAAAGAAATCATATTTACATGTTTGCCCTCTCAAATGAAGCACCTGAACAACTAAAAAAAATATAGTAAGAATTTTTTTTTTTAAGCGAAAAGGAAGTTTTATTATCTCATGTAGTAAGAAGTTCTAGTATTGGTTAATTCAGAAGCTTATCCGTGAAATTGAGGACTGGGTTCTTTCTGCAATACCGTCCTCATCATGTTGGCTGACCTATTATACTGTTCTACTCATTGTTCCAAGATGACTGTTTCATTTCCTGGTGTCTTGTGCAGACAACAATGTCCAGAGGCAAAAGAAAGTGTATGTTTTCTTCTTAGTGTCTCTTTCCTGTTAGCTCCCAAGTACACCTCCCTTGGGGTCTCATTGATCAGAATTGTACACATGTCCATGCGTAAACCAATAGTTTATCAGAGGAATTAAATCACCATACCTTATGTAGACCAATCATAGTTCCCCTGTTGGAGCTGGGGAAAGCTCAGCCTTCTCCAAAGCCCAAACCTCTGATTCCTGAGTAAAATCAAGGTTCTAAAATCAGGGGTCTACTAGCAAGGAAGATGAGACTGAATGCCATTAAAGTTGACACTAAAATGGTCTGTCTTTTCTTATTAATAATTTGGCAGGGGACTTTGCATAGTCTGGATCTCTCAAGTTGCTACTGAGTCAATTCCAAGTCATGACGACACCATGTTTGTCAGCATAGAACCATGTTCCACATGTTTGTCTTTTTTGTTATTATTTATTTTAATTTTGGTGAAAATATGTACAGCAGAACATAGACCCAACAACATGGGTTACATTGTTCACATTGTGTCACCATTCTCGCTATCTCTGCCCATATTTTTCACCGCTATTGACTTAGACTCATTTCCCCTAAACTTCTCAACTATGCTTTAAAGTTACTGTTGTCAATCTGATCTTACGTAGATAATTTTTTAAAAGACAGCAATTCTCATGATGAACATTCTTTGCTGATTTAGCTAAACTGTTGTTTAGCTTAAAGACGACGTCAGGGGCTAATTTCGGTTCATGGTTTGAAGATTTTCTCAGAGCAATATATTTCGGGGTTCTGCCATTCTCAGTAGATCTAGTATATCTGGGTTTTGTAAGAATTTGAAATTTTACATTTTTCCCTTTTCCTCAGGATTCATCTATTGATTACTTGATCAAAATATTCAGTAGTAGTATCTGGGCACCATCCAGTTCTTCTGGTCTCATGGCAAGGGGGAAATAGTTCTTGGAAGCAGTTAGACCTGGAGTCCAGTTCCTTCTTCGTTTCTGGTCTCCTTCCTCTGTTGTTCCAGGCAAATAGAGATCAATTGCTGTCCCTTGGATAGGTGCTTGCAAGCTTTTAAGACCTCAGATACTACCTACTGAACTGGGGAGTGGAACAGTAACTTTAAAAACGGTATTAGGCCAATCGACTGGACAGACGCAAAAAGCCGTGATCCTGTACCTTCAAATCAACAGAACTGATCCTATGAGGTGTTTGGATGTACCTCAGTAGTATCAGAAACCTTTAGCCTCTTATTATTATTTTGTTTTGGTTGCTGTTGTAGTAAAATTGTATATAACAATATTTGCCATTTAACCCTTTTTTTCTGGTGTATAACTTAGTGATATCAGTTACATTTGGCAAGTCATGCAACCATTACACTTAATTGATGCCAATTTTTCATCACCATAAACATAAAACACTATTTCCCAGAGAAAGATGTACTCTCTCCCTCTGTCCTCTTGCCCCAGGTAATCACTAATAGCCATTAGTGTCTATATAGTTACTTATTTTTATCTTTTCATATAAGTGAGGTCTTGCAGTATTTGTTCTTTTGTGATTGACTTATTTTACTCAGCATAGTGTCCTTGAGGTCCATCCATGTTGTAGAATCTATCAGAATTTCATTTTTCTTTATGGTTGAGTAGTATTCCATTGTATGTATGTACTACATTTTGTTTATCCATTCATTTGTTGATGAACACTTAGCAGTTTCCACCTTTTTTCTATAGTGAATAGTGCTGTACTGAACAAAGGTATACAACGTGATGGTTTTTTAAGACATTGGACATTAGACAAGAAAGAACAATGAAACCTGAAAAATGGGAAACATTGAGGTGAGCCCAAGATTTTCCGGCTTAGTGCCTGGAGAAATTCCGGACCACAGAGCAGAAAAGTGAACACCTAGGCTGAGCTGAGCAGACCATTTCAAATGAGGAAATGGATCTGAGAGATAAGACAGACCAAGGTAGCTACAGTTCACAAGACAGAGAATGAAAGAGGAAATGCTATATAGAGATAAAATTTCAGAGGCCTCCAGAGGGTCCTCCTTGTGTGTTGTGCTAAGTTGTGATCAGTACATACATGTGTGTAAACTACCTGAAGCTTCAGAAAAAACTACCCAAAAGGATTAGAGGTAACATTGCAAGGACTAACACAGGGTCAAGAAGAGTTCCTGCTCCCACCAGGCAGAGAGAAAAAAAAAATCCATAAATTCATAGGGCATCAGGCAAAATACTCAGGTTTTATCTGAGTAAACTCACTGTCAAGTCGATTTCGACTCACAGCGACCCTAGACCCTATAGGACAGAGTAGAACTGCCCCATAGGGTTTCAAAGGAGTGGCTGGTGGATCAAACTGCCAGCCTTTTGGTTGGAGTAGTGTGTATCAATTAGCCCTAGACAAAATACTGCTCTGGTCCTGTTTAACAAATCTGTAAAGCAAAACTTGAAATCTTTAAACTTTTTTCAAGCATTTTAACTGAACCTCAGATTTAAAAAAAAAAAAAAAATTGTAGAAATGCAACATTTGATAATCAATTAAAAATTAACAGGAATGCAAAGATGCAGAAAAATACAAAAAGAGGAGAAAAGTCAATCAAAACCAATAAATAAATGACACTATGGATACATCTATTAGATACAGCCATTACCAAATGTATTAATACTGTATTTCATATGTTCAAGAAGCTAGAGGAAAGACTGAATATGTTTAGGTATAGACATGGAAAATATAAAGGTACCCCCCTGAAAAAATCTAGAGATGAAATCAACAATGTCTGAGGATAGAAAACATAAATATGTGGGATGGAATTATAACAGAAGAGGTATCACAAAAGAATTGTGAACTTGAAGACAAAGCAATAGGAACTATCCAAAATGAAACATGAAGAAAATAAACCTGAAAAAAAAAAAAGTGAGCAGAGCATCAGTGAGCTTTGGGACAACTTCTAATAACCTCATGTACAAGTAATTGTATCTATGAGAGAGAGGCAGGATGTGCAGCAAAAAAATACACGAGTAAATTACGGCTAACATTTTTCAATCTGATAAAAACTCTAAACTCACATCAATCTCAAATATCAGAAACTTAAAACCACACCTAGTCATATCATAGTCAAATTGCTTAAATTAATGACAAAGAGAATTAAAAAAAAAAAATCAGATTAAAAAAACAGCTTAGGTACAGTGGAACAAAGAATGACAACAATTTTTTTTTTGTTGGCAACAATACGAGTTAGAGGATCAGAGGATAGTAAAGCAATATCTTTAAAGTACTAAGGAAAAACGTTATATTTTTGATATTTTAGAAGTTAATTAAACTGTCTAAATTCGTATCCCTGCTTTCATCTTCCCCTTACTCCAAAGCAGTGTCTATCTCCAATATTGATAGCAGCACAACTCATTAATTTTCCCATTTTGAGGACATAGGGCGCAAGATACAGTGTTTTCTAGTTTTACAGTATTAGTCACAGGAAAAGATGTTTAAGGCTATGTGTTGCCCAAGGCAAAATTGAGTTCTGAATTTCTAATGACAGAGATGCACACATGTTCTTTAACACCTGTGTTATTTTGCATGTGTTTGTGATACATGTGTCTGTCTAATGTGTGGAACTCAGATCACTGACTTCTCTTGCCTGGTCTAAGGACACTCCTGCTCCACCATCCAAGCACAAAATGGTCTTAATGTAAACCGTCCTCTGAACAAAGAATGATCCAATATTTCTCTCGTAAGGACCATACCTGGAATAACAACTTACACACTAAAAGGTCATCAAATATTAGTTGAAATGGTTGGCAATACCCTTAAATTTATCTCTTCATGTTAATTTCCTTCATTTCCTAAAGCTAGTTAATATTTCTATAATTTTTTTTTATTTTGAAAAGCTCTCACCTACATTGTTGTTCTCTTTCTCTCCCTCTCTCTTTATATGTATATAAACCCAAACCCCTAGCAGTCGAGTCAATTCCGACTCATAATGACCCTATAAGACAGAGTAGAACTGCCCCATAGGGTTTCCAAGCAGCAGCTGGTGGATTCGAACTGCTGACTTTTGGTTAGCAGCCGAGCTCTTAACCACTATATATGTATACACACATACCTTTTTTATCATATTGCAAGCTTGTCTCTTATCAAATAATAAACTGCAACAGACTTCTTGGATAGTCTACTGTAAATTTACCATAGCAAGCCTGTTGTTTTGTTAGTAATATTATATGCTAGTAAATATTTAACAAGCACCTTTCTGAAAAGAAAATGCCCAGATTTAGACCCTTTGCCAATAACTATAATGTAAATAATTCCACTACAGCCAATTTTAAGCCACCAGTGTAATATCCCTAAATGAGGACTTAGTAAAAACAGCTAACAAATGGCTCTTGACAGCTGGTACATGCCAGCTGGAACACACTACGGTTTTATCCAATGTGTATAATATTATCAGACAAATTCCATCTTCTCTGTCACTTAGGTCTGCTCCTCTTTCTTATGACAGCCTGTAGGGATGTCATAACTTGCCTGAATTACTGCTCATCCATAGGACAAATGGAAAGCTTTGCAGATGAGAGCACTATATTTTTCAGTTGAGGTAGGTTATTTACTGCAAATAAACTCATCCATTGCTGCAAGGCAGTGTTGCGAAGTGAAAGAAGATCATATACTGGAGACAGAGATTTGAAACTTTTACTCTGTATCTTCTTTTAATATTTTTCTTATTTGAAAAATAACAACAATAATACCTAATTTAAAGCATTACTGTGAAATTTAGAGTTATCGAAGGAAAATTCAATTCTACTTAGTATTATTAGCTGCAGGTGCTAAAATGATGGTAGAATGCTATATCTTGTTATGTGTCTGGGGTTACTAGGGCATAGTCTATATTATAAAACCTAATACAAAATAAAGAGTTGTGAGGGGTAGGGTTAGATATTGTAACAGGTCAGCAGAAATAGTGATTGCAAAAATGAGAGTTAAAATACTAACAAATCTTTTCACTCGAAAAGCCAGCATTTGAAAGAGATGTTAGGAGATAGTCCCATAGTCACTGGACTGTGTTTCTAGGAGTGAACTCCAGACCTCAGGATATACAAGATGTACTCTGGATAAGAAAAAAGACAAGTAACACATCTACATGACATGCATTACTAGATAATTTATCAAAACAAAACTATACATATACTATACAATAGTTTCATTACCAAAACTAAAGACAGCATAAAAACCCAAACCCAAACCTATAGCTATCGAGTTTATTTCAACTCATAGTGACACTATAGGATAGAGTGGAACTTCCCCATGGGGTTTCCAAGGAGCTGCTGTAGATTTGAACTGCCAGCTTTTTGGTTAGCAGCCAAGCTCTTAACCACTGTGCAACCAGGGCTCCCAAATATCAGAAAAATAACATAAGATCTGGGGCCAACCTACTGTATGTGTGTCTTTTATCTAAGTACTGTATTGTAGACTCAGAATACCTGTATGTCTTCCTGCCTGTATAAAATTAGAATGGAGGATTTGGGCAAAGCCAAGCCTGAAACTACTCAAGTTGTTGCAGAGTTAAGAAAAAGAGGAAGAGTGGATCCTAAACTCTTGTGGCTCTCTATATATAATGGTTTATCCAATTTAACTATATTTACCCAATTCCACTTTCCAATATTACTGCAGAGATAGGACATCGCCCTCTTTTTGGAATATGTGTTTTTTTACTCTTACTTCAAGGCCCAGTTTAAGTGTCACCTCCTCCACTGAAACTGATATGTCACTACACACTAATCTCTCCCATCTCAAGATGTATATTGTATGTTACATTCTATAGTATTGACATAATATATTATCATTTTCATATGCCGTAATAGTCTCCCCATGTACTTTATAATTTTATTTTCAGTAAGCAAAATAGAACAAATTGAGTTTTGACTTAATCTTTCTCCTTTTCTCTGATTTATTCTAGAAGATGGCTTATAATTCTACTCATCTTTGTCTGGAAGCTTCTTCTGGAAATACTTTTTTTAGAAATTAGCAAGTGATGTACATTCATCTGTCCTTTGAAATTTGAAATATATATATACACACCCCACTTGGGAGGCTGTATTGCAGTAATAAAAGAAGGTAAAAGAAGGTATGAGGTTTAGAGTTAGACTTTCTATTCAAAGAGCCAACTACAATATGTATTGATAGCTGTGTGATCTAGGCATATTTTGTTATCTACAAATTAGGGATAAATGTTTATTAAAGATTAATTTCAATGCCATAAATAAATTATCTAACACTCTACTAGAAACCATAAGTGATCACAAATGTTGGTTCCCTTACATCATTTTCTTCCCTTTCTCTAACTCTCTTCTCTCTAACCAACCTTTTACATAAAACAGGTAGTAAATTGTATATTTCATCCTTGATATAGTTGGAAAATCAAGTGGTGTGATGCCAAGTACAGTGTTCATTAAACAAATATAGATTGGCTTTGACCTGTCCTGCTTCAACAGGACGGTCAATTAATTCCAGAAGAGTGTGAAAAACTCTTGTTTGGCCAGAATTTTAAAAATCTAGTCGTTGGCTTTATAAATAAAAGAGGCTATACCTTTGACAAGGTGTTGCGAATACATAGTTAGTCCTTTGAATACTCAATTTTATATATTCTTAGAGTCATTTTACTGATCTTATCCTTTTTATTTGGTAAAATTGCTTTCTTTAGGTCGTTAATATTCATGATCAGACTTAACACAGAAGAACTGCTCCATTAAGTTTAAATTAAATGCTTAGTTATGTGTGTTTAGCATGGTGCTTTTTAAAATTGTTTTTGCTGACTTTGTATCTTAAGCCAGCTCTGGATTGTTTATCATGTTGAAAAACGCAGCTGGGCTGGGTGTTTTCTTTGGGAAGATAGATAGGGAAAAGTGATTGAAAATGCTAATAACATGGGAATCAGGTCTGGCTCAGTAAGAGCAGTTTCTCATGATGAAGCTTTTGATGAGTTGTATGATAAGGTAACTAAACATTCCCTACTATCTTTTAGTACCTAAATTCTCTGATACAAAACAAAACATAATTATTATCTGTGCTCCTCCAATTCCTTCTTCCCTGTTTTAGTCGTTGACATAGAATTTAGAGAAGTATATCTAAATAGATAGCATTGCCTTGCTTAAAATCATTCAATAGCTCTCTAGCATTTATGAATCAGAATCAACCTGATGGCGCACAACTTTAAGAACATCAAGTGTCTACCCCCACTACTATCCTCTTTAAATTATACATAGCATTGAGTGTAAAATTTGCATTTCCTTGCACTTATCCTGTTGTTTTAAATCCAAGCTTTTTTATCTCTCTATTTTATCTGACTAACTCTCTAACTTCAGTTCTGGTACTTACGGTCATTTATTCTAGCATTTCCTGGTTTACCCCAATTGAATATTTTAGGTATTCATGCTGTGCACTTTGATGATATTTGATACTTCCTTTATCATAAAATACACCACTATTATTGCCATCATGTGTTAGTTGTCTTTGTTTCTTACTAAATTGTAAATGCCATGAGGTCTTGGGAAAATTTCTGTTTGGTTCACTCTTGTATTGTCAAGTCTCTTAGTTTCCTAATGATGCTATAACACGAATACCACAAGTGGGTGGCTTTAAAGAATGGAAATTTACTTTCTCAGAGTTCTGAAGACTAAAAATCTAAATCAGAGTCTGGGCTGTGTCAATTTCTTATTGGTAGCCCTGGACATTCCTTGGTTCCTTAGTTTATAGGTAATCCTTACACGGCACCTCTCTTCCCTGTTTTATGCCTAAATCTATGTCTAGTCTGCCTTTTTTTTTTTTTTTTTTTTAAACTCAGAAGTGATTAGGTTTAGAACACACTCTACACTGATATGGCCTCATTAGCCTAAGAAAGAAAACCCTGCTACCAAACATGTTTACATTCACAGTTAAAGTGGTTAGGATTCCAACACATATTTTGGGGAACACAATTCAATTTATAATACCAAGACAGTTTTAAGCTAGTGTTTTATACAAACTGTAGGCTCAAAAATGAATAATATGCACTTCTGGTCCAGATAAGAAGTTATAAACTTGTCTTTCCCTGTTCATCCCAACTAAGTACAACCAAGAACCCTGGAAATAATGCAATAGACAACCAAAGGTAAACTCTGAAAGTTGGAAAAAGAGAAGTGTATTGGTTAGAGACCCAAGGACTGAGGAAAAACCAAAGCACAGGGAATTTTTTGATGTTATATTCAACAGAAGAAACTGACTTAACCCTGGTATATTCTAACTCCAATCTAGTAACAGCAGGGACCATAAGTAAGTTCTTCTCTTCTCTCTCCCAGATAAAAGAGTAGAACATTGAGCAGTACCAGATTAGCTAGGCAAAACTGGCAAGAGGGATACATCAGAAGTCACACTAACAATAAGCAGCCAGGTAAAATGCTGTCTGTCTCAACTGGGCCTGATACTTCCCTTCCTTACCAACAGACATAGTGCAGCCAGATATACTACCACAAGGGGTATCCTGCCACAAAAATGCTGGTAAGGAAGCACTCCTTTTCTCTGTGGGCCAGATACGTTCTCCTCCTACCTAGGAGCACCAGGTAATTAGTGTGATGGAGCTTCTTCCCTCAAGCAGCACCAACAGGAAACTAGGAGCTTCAGTAAGCTGAGATAAACCAAACAAACTAAAGTAGTACTGCAAAAACTAAAAATTACATTGTCATTGGAAAAACAGGTCACAAAATATACCAGGACCTATGTATTAAACCTAAAATGGGTGACTTCATGCTATTATCAAAATTTTAAACAGACCCAGAGTCTTCTACCGCAATTGACAAAATATTTAGGATACAATAAAAAATCACCTGCACACTTAGAGCCAGGGAAATCATTACGTAAATAAGAAAAGGTAGTCAACTGAAGACAATACAGAGATGATTTTAGGAGAAATGGAAAATTCCTCAAAAGCCACAAGCTTACAAAATCCAACCAAGATGAGGACCTGAATAGCCCTATAGCCATTAATAAATTTTAATTCATAATTCTTAACCTCCCAAAAATATATCAGTAGATATTTTCACTGGATAATTCTACCAAATATTTAGTAAGAATTAACACCAAGTTTACACATGTTGTTCCAGAAAATGGAAAGAGGAGAGTACACTCCTCAACTTATTTAATGAGGCCCATATTACCATGATATCAAGAACAGAGAAAGAAAGTATAAAAAGAGATAGCTACGTATCAATATTTCATCAACATAAACATAGTCTAGCTAAAGCTGCATAAGACCAAGACCCAGCTTAACTGTAGATTGAAGTGTTAAGCCCCCACACTGGCAACCTGCAGAAGAAGAGCTGATTTTCTCTCTGGGAGTAGATATCATTTACTTTAATCTCTACAACTTTTTGTAATTCAGTTGTCTGTTTTCTGTCATTAAATTTATTGAGGTATAGATTACATACAGTAAAATTTACACTTTTGGAGTATACAATTTGATAAGTTTTGACAAACATGTACAGGTGAATGTATTATTCATAGTTAAATATTTTGTAAATTTCTGACATACATAATTTATTCAATGGACTTAAGAGTACACTGAAAATAGCAGAAAAACAATTGCTGAACTTGAAGACATATCAAAAAAATTATTCAAAATGAAACAGAAAGAAAACATGAATAAGGAAGGAAACAATATCAAATAGTCTAACAAACAGATAATTGTACCAGAAAAAAGGTGAGAGAGAATGCATCAGAAGAAATATTTTATAGATAATCACCAAAATTTTACCCAATTAAATGTAAGATATTAACCCAGAGATCTAAGAAACTCAGCAAGTCCCAAAAAGTATAGATACAAAATTATACCACCTAGCTAGACACTTTATATTAAAATTGCTAAGAACTAAAGTTCAAAAGAAAAATCTTTAAAACAACTGTACTATAAAAGACAATCAGGAAAAATAGCAAAAATAATGCCTGAATTATTATAAAAATTAACGAAGGCCACAAAATATTAATATCTTCAAAACATTGGGGAAAAAAAGATTCAACTAAGACTAAATATTCAGCAAAATTAGCCCACAAAAATGAAAAAGAAGTAAAGATATTTTCAGGCAGAGAAAAGCTGAAAGGCATTATTTCTACCAGACCTATGATAATCAGGATAGCAAACAGTTTTGGGGATGAAGAGAAATATTCTAGATCAAAGCCCAGTCTGCAGGAAGGACAGAAGGGAATAATAACATTTTAAGTATAGGAGTAAATATAAAAAAGAACATTTTTATCATTATTATATAAATAGGTGTATATATACAAACACACACACATATAATTTTCTTCTTTGAAAGACTGGCAATCGAAAGAAAAAATAATAGAGTATATTTGTGTTTTGAATATATGTAAAAGTTTTAAAAAGTTAGAATGTTATTAAAACAAATCAATGCAAGGATTTGATGGCTTAGAAAAAAATAATTCTCAAGATAAAGTCAATAAAAGTCAAAGAAAATCTTTTATCCATTTAAAATAACACTAGGAACAGTACATAGACTATTATAGGGTAATGGTTGAATGGTATTTAAACTATTTGAGAGATTCCCAGTAATGCAATTTTAGACATATTAGCAATTATTTTTATTCTTTATCTGTCAACTATTATTCCTTATATCTAAGCTTATGGATGAGAGAAGGTAACATGCATATGCACCCAAACTGGGTAATTTTTGTATTTTACTATTTTTTTTACTTGCAATTAAAAGGAAAACTAAAACAATAACCTGGAGGGCAGGAAAGAGGAGACGTTTAACTTTATTTCCTAACATTTGTTTCCTGACACAGGCCAGCCAGTTCATAATTACTTCATCAAGACTTTGTTCACATCTGTTTGCCAAAAAGCATTATTTCAGCGCACAGTAATTTAATTAATATCATGAGAATTATTTCTTAATATACTGTTTTTTTTTACTTCAGTGTTTTTTTTGCAAAACATTGCTTACAACAGTGTATACTAACTGAGTTTCTAACTTTTCAACAACTCGATATACTCTCAAAATTTTTTTCCAAGAAAAATACCTGACAATAGAGGTTTGCTAACATGTTTCCTCACTGAAGTTGAAGGTTCCATGGCTAAATAATAAATGATGCATTACAATTGAGATAAACAATTCAAAATTATTTATTTGTTGTCATCATTGATAAGACTAAAATCTTCTTTCAACTGCAATAAAGTCAAATTTATCATATTATATCAATGTTATATCCCATAGAAATAAAACATCAAACAATGGTAATTAAAAATGAAAAAGCAGGAATCAAAAACCACAGAAGCCATAAGAATTACTGATTTCTTCCTCACTATATTAAGTTCCCACAGATCTTTCTTTATTACAAGGTCAGTGGGTATATATAATGACCTCATTAAATTTATTACACTTTTACAATACTCATTATTGATGGTTAACTGATTATGACCTGAAAGAGAATGAAGGCCAGTCTAAGACTAAAATCTGCTTCTACCTGTTTTATTCTGCTGCTGATTAACATAAAGAGTTCTGGGAGATAATATTGCTTCCATACTTTTACTTTATTTAAAGAAAATGTATGTATATTATTTTAGGGAGAGCATTTCTTGAGCTGTTATACATTTAATCCCACAGTGCTATCTTCATATACAAACATTAAGTAGCGTTTGTATGTAGCTTTTGTAGATGAGTGAGTGACATTCAAATCAGACCATAGTACACTAAAGGGCCCTGGTGGTGCAGTGGTTAAGCATTTGGATGATAACCAATAGTTTGGCAGTTTGAGTCCACCAACCGCTCCTTGGAAACCCTATAGGGCAGTTCTACTCTGTCCCATAGGGTCGCTATGAGTTGGAATCGACTCTATGGCAATGCATTTGCTTTTTTTCTTTTTTTTTTTTTTTTTTGGTATAGTACACTAAAGGACTAAAAGCAGTAGCTCATAATGACATCCTTTATAAAGTAAGTATTATAGGCCTTTTAGGTTTTTTTTTAATATACTAATTTTCTTTTTCCTTCCATATTGCCTGACCGTATTTCATTGTTATTTATTGTTTCCTATAAACTTAACTGTTAGGATAATAAAGTGATTTTCCAAGTATTTAATCTCTCTATCAATGTTCTTGCAAAACAGGAGTTATATGTATAAAAATAGATCTTAGCTAGCAAATCACACACACACACATACACACACACACGCACATACACATGGGCCAATATTGTCATAGAAGAAATAAATCTCTTCAGAAAACAGAATTCCAACTGTCTTTAGTTTCTCTATTGCTATTCATGTTTCTGTTGCAAATATTCTGCTCCTAATTTTATTTTTTTTAATGTGTTCTATTTACATTTCTTAAGTTGGGAGTTTACATAGTGGATATTTTAAAACTTTTCTTATCTTATAATAAAAATTTAAAGTTAATAATTTTCCTCTATAGACCACTTTATCTGCATCTCATGAATGTTGTTATGTTGAATTTTATTAACATTCATTTCAAACTATTTTCTAATCTCCTTTGATTTCTTTTTTGATTCATGGTCTATTTAAAGGTATATTGCTCAATTCCAAATATTGGAGGTTATCTAGATATTTCGTTGCAATTGACACCTAATTTAATTCTGTTGGGATCAAGGAACATACTCATTGCGATTATCAGTGTTTTGAAATTTAATGACCTTTATTTCACTGCCAAAAAGTGATAGTGGGCTATCCTGAGAGCACAGGTCTTGACACTAGCTAGATTGATGTCATCTAGACAGTTCTTCTAACCTAGGAAGAGAAAGGGAGAAAAACAAAAATGAATAAACAAACCAAAACTGCTTTTCTTACACTGGGAAATCTAACTAAACTTTTTCATAATCATCTATCTCCATAGTTTGGAAGGAGTTCGACCCTGGTTCATATTCTAGTTCTGTCTCCTTACCAGATTTGACCTTTGTCACATTATTTCCCATTGCTTAGGTTTAGTTTTTTGTTTTGTTTTCCTCTTTAAAAACAGGAAGGATTAAATGATGCAATATATAAAGCACTTAGCTCAGCTCCCAGCACATTAAATGGTTGTGATGGTGGCTATTATTAATGTTGTTAGCCATATCAAATTGCTAGTGAGCACCTGGGGCACATTTCTCAAAATTTTGGGAATAACTTTTAACACACAAATGGACATCAACAGGGTAACTATTCAATGAAAGGTAAAAAACTCAATAGAATTCATGAGCGCAACCAGAGTTATGTTAACATTTAAGATCCTTTCAAGAATGAAATGGTGTATCCTGTGTGGAAATGGATCTGAAACACTAAAAAAAACCAGTATGGAAAAGTACTATGGTATATCTCTTCTTTGTACCTTCACAAAAGAATCACCCTGAAGCTGCTGTGTTTTAACAATTTTTAATATACTGGCCTTATCGCAGATCAATTAAAGAATTATATCTGACAGTGGGGCTTGGGCAAACTTCAGTATAAAAAAAGATAATCAATCAGTAATAATAAGTTCTCTAAGTGATTATAAAAATGTAGCCAGTGTAGCCAGAGTCAAGAACCATTGGGGTGCATAATCTCAAACCATACTATTTGTCACCAGTGTCCACTCAATAACCTGCATTTTTTGTTTTAGATGTGAAAGAAAAAAAATTATGAGTTTATTGCTTCCACTTTTAACTCTTATATCTGTTGAGACAGATTTTCAGAGATACATGTCCAATAATATGCTTCGTTCACAATATTTTGCCTATTTGGTAACTACATGCCAGGCCCCTAATCTCTCTTATGCTGCTATAAAAAATACACAGGATGTGTTCTGATAAAATGGCAGGACCAACAGTACATTAGGGCCAGACTCATGGCACTCAAGAGGACATATGCTATTTTTAAGAAAATGCAGGTAATTACAATTTCTGGTGAAGTATTTTAAACAGCTGGAGTTGAGCCTCTGCTGTTTTTCTAAATGTGGAGCCCAAAGTCTCACTTATTAAAATCTTAACCTTTAAAAGTTTTCCAGAAGCTATATGAAAGTTGGTTTTACTAGAGAAACTGAGCAATTTCTGTATTCATTAACTGTTAGTAGTGGCATTTTTTCATAGGTTATATATGCATCCTGTATATGAAGTTGCTTATTGGTACCACCTAAGCACTTTACAGAAAGCTGATGGGCAAATCTGCATCATTTCCATTTTATCCGTCTTTGGTTTCTCACACCTTTAAGACTACTGAATGTATGAAGTGAGATGGAAGCTAGTTTGTTGACATAATTAGATATTTCCAAGAATATCCATGCTCTTCTAGTATTTTCTTAAAGGAACCAAATGAAGTTTGAATTCTTTCTCAATCCTCTTTGGTTTTCTAGTGCTTTAAATGAGTGTTGCAGAGATACAGTAGCAAGTAATGTTTTGTTAATTTCCATTCTATCAACTAGCTGAATACCTGCTGTGTAAAAATACCATGTTCCTTAGATGCCAGCATTGGTTTTGAGGAGCAGTTACAGTACTCAGTCATGAGATATTGTGATTGATATCAAGGTGGTAAAATTGGAGATGCAAACAATGTTCAGATTAGAGATATATTACCTACTTACCAAGTGTCCTATAATTACTAAAATTGACGTTTTGGGAAAGACAATCTAGATGTGTGTGATACACATACACACACAATAATGATCTATATACTGAAGTATATAAAGATAGTAATTACCTAGCTAGAGACACAGGAATAAACACTGATATTAAAGTTAGAAATAGATCCATGGCTTCCTATAAAATGAGATATTTTTGGAACATTAAAAAATTCTGGAAATTTCTAGGGAGCACAACAATAATCCACAATACTTAAAATATGATAATTTGTTTGCCTTAACAATCAGTTCATGATTCAGTTACTTCACAACTTGAGTAGTTTCACCTGTGAAAATTGTCAAAATAGTCTGTTCTTGTATAATAATTACCAACTTCTATCCTAAAGTGTAAAATGAATCTCTTACACTACTAAGGTGTAAGCTCCTTGAGGTTGGAGGGATACCTTATTTGTTTTTGCAGCCTTAAAGCCTAAAAGTTTTTGGCACATCTTAAGGATTTGGTAATCATTTATTGGTTTACTGAAATTTAAAGATTTTTTTTTAATTTTTCATAATTTCCTACGCCTTCTACCACCTTTAATATACATTATTCCAACAGCAAGGAAAAAGCCAAAATGACCCAACAGTAAGAACACCATTTATCAATACCTCTTCAGTACATCCCAGAAATGTATCTATTTTTATTGGTTTATAATGTCATTTTAGGCCAAAAAGAAGAAAAAGAAATCACAAGTATTTTATTGTTCAGCTGCCTATGTCTATGTAATTTTCAATGAACAAATTGGTTAAGAAAAAGAAAACATATTGTAGTTGGATGTTAGACTCACAGACACAAATATGCAGCCTAATTTTTACAGAAAATTGATGAAGATCATACTGTAGAACACTTGGTTTTTGACAAGAAAAATGACTTAAACATCTCAAAGAAGATGCAGATGTCAGACATTAATGATAACCAATGTGCATCTCTATGGTCCAGTAGTTGTTGGTACTTAATTTCAACAAAATCATGTTCCTCTCACAACCTTTTCATTGTGGCTGTGTAAACATGACAGTAGCTTTAAATCTTGTTGACAACTACTTCCCCTAACTTGCAGCAGGCAGTCAGTAGAAGTTCAAGTGTTGTCACACTGAAAGGTAATTCCCAAATTCTCTTCCATTCTAAGCTCAGATGTAGTCATTTAGGACAGAGCGGAATGATGGGTCAAAAATGCTAAAGATTCCCTAAAGGGTATACATTCAACCAAACAATTAGAAATGCAGTGGAAAAGAGTGAATAAGTTTCATTTTTACATAAAAATTACCTAGACTTCCAAACTGTTCCAGACATTATTGCTCCACAGTGGAGAAGAAGGAATTGTTTCTCTGATAGGGGATTAGACTGAACTTACTAAATCAAAGCCAAAATGAAGACAAATGGCTTACCTCAGGTACAAATTTATTACAAAAATAGATATGCCTTATCATTATTAATATTTAGAGAATTTCCTCTTGCAAGCATTTTATAAGAAGCTCCAGTAGCCAAAGGGCATATATCTAGCAGAATTTCCTTAATGAGGTAGGTAACTATATACATTGGGAATGCATATATAGAGGCATTTGTTAATTGTTTGTAACCATATGCAGAAATTATCAAACAATATCATTAATAACACAAACAAGGAAAATTTTGCTGAAGATCATTCAAAGGAGGTTACAGTAGTACATCTACAGGAAACTGCCAGAAGTTCAACCCGGATTCATAAGAGGACATGGAATGATAGATATCATTGCTGATGTCAGCTGGATCTTGGTTGAAAACAGAGACTACCAGAAAGATGTTTACCTGTGTTTTATTGACTATGAAAAGGCATTTGACCATGTAGATCATAACAAATTATGGATAACACTGCAAAGAATGGGAATTCCACAACATTTAATTGTGCTCATGCAGAACCTGTACATGGACCAAGAGGCAGTTGTTTGAAAGAACAAGGGGATGCTGCTTAGTTTAAAATCAGGAAAGGTATGCGTCAGGTTTGTATCCTTTCACCATACTTCTTCAATCTGTATACTGAGCAAATAATACGAGAAACTGGACTATGTGAAGAAGAATGGGGCATCAGGATTGGAGGAAGACTCATTAACAACCTGTGATATGCAGATGACACAACCTTGTTTGCTGAAAGTGAAGAGGACTTGAAGCACTTACTGATGAAGCTCAAAGATTATGGCTTTCAGAATGGATTACACCTTAATATAAAGAAAACAAAAATCCTTACAACTGGACCAATAACCAACATCATAATAAACGGAGAAAATATTGAAGTTATCAAGGACTTCATTTTACTTGCATCCGCAATCAACGTCCATGGAAGCAGCAGTCAAGAAATCAAATGACACACTGCATTGGGCAAATCTACTGCCAAAGACCTCATTAAAGAGTTAAAAAGCAAAGATACAGCTTTAAGGACTAAAGTGCATCTGATCCAAGCCATGGTATTTTCAATTGCCTAATATGCAAGCAAAAGCTGGGCAAAGAATAAGGAAAAGCGAAGAAGAATTGATGTATTTGAATTATGGTGTTGGCGAGGAGTATTGACTATACCATGGACTGCCAGAAGAACAAACAAATCTGACTTGGAAGAAGTTCAGCTAGAATGCTCCTTAGAAACAAGGATGGCAAGACTTCGTCTCACTTACTTCGGACATGTTATCAGGAGGGACCAGTCCCTAGAGAAGGACATCATGTTTGGTAAAGTAGTGGGTCATCAAAAAAGAGGAAGACTCTCAACTAGATGAATTGACACAGTGGCTGCAGCAATAGGCTCAGACATAGGAACTATTGTGAAGATGGCACAGGACTGAGAAGTATCTCATTCTCTTGTAGGTAGAGTCACCATCAGTTGGATCTGACTAAACAGCACCTAACAACAACAACTGTATAGATTAATCAGTGATCAATTTAGACAGCTATTAAAGTGGTAGATTGAGTTTAGTATACTTGCTATAAAAAGAATAACTTTGAGTCTCAGATTTACAATTTTTTGGATGAATTATCATGATCAATTTCCTTAAACATTCTGAACTTAAGATGCCTTGTCTGTAAAATAGGTATAGGTGCTCCTCACACTTCAACTTTGCCAATTACACATTAAGGACACAGTATAGTTCCAACATGAAAACCTGGTAACACTACACAGCTAATAATTCCTCATATTCTCCATTGCCATTTCAAATATCTATACCTCTTCTTATGTTACTTCATCATCTGCATGGTCTATCTTCTCATTGTTTAAAATTTTCATCAGGAAACACGTCATTTTGTAGCACTCATGGTATTCTGTGGGAAAAATTCGCTTTCGCTATGTCCCTTGACATATCAAGTAAATCTATTATGACTCCACTTACCAGTTTTTAGAGAATTTATGAATTTATGTGTCACTCTTCGACTACACCTGGAATATCTTAATGTCACATACCATGTCTCAGTCTCAATTTTATCTCTAGCCTTCAACACTAAATCTAGTACACTGTAGGTGCCCAAGTAATGTTGGTAAATCAGTATCCTAGGGTTGTGAGTAGGATCAGCATGAAAATAAATGAATAATTATTGAAACACCTTTCCTCTTTCATTTCATTTTTGCTTTCCACTTCTGTAACTACATTTTTAAACAAAGAGATTTGGCATAGCATATTTAAGGACTAGGTAAATCCTTCATTCAATGTTGAATTATCTTTCTAGACAAACAAAGTAAGTTCAGAAAAAAGAAAAAAGATTTAAAGAACCAGTCATTTGGGACTTCAGGATCACTACTTTGTTTACCACCCTGGTTTCATCCAAGCAGGCAGCAGAGAGAGTTTTAGGATAGAATTTGTTGACAGAAAAAAACAGAAATATAAGTCATAAATTTTCTGAATTTCTGTAAGTGGAAAATGATGAGCATTAACATTTGGTAGATACTTTGGGGATGCCATACGTTATCCTTGTTGTGTTACGTATATTTTCTTATTTTTTATCAAACAATCTTATGAAATAAACATTTTTACACCTAGTTTACAGTTTACAGATGAAGAGACTGTAACTTAAATTCACATAATGCAAAGTCACAGAGCCAGCATTTGAATCTGGCTCCAAAGTTTATGCTTTTTATTTTTTCCTTTATAAACTCTTGAAGTACTATTTTAACCAAACAGATGGGGATACCTAATGGTGGATAATTATATTATGAGCCAAACTCAGCAAATTGGCCAGCGTGTACTTTATTCCATCTTATATAGCTCTACTTTTCCATGCCATACATTTTTATATTATAATAATTTGACTTGCACAAAGTATAGGATATTTGAATACTGCTAGCAATTTTAAAATGAATTATTTATTAAGATAATAAAATATTAATATATTACTCCCTTGATTTGAAACTATTATTTTCCAACCTTTAGAATACAGGTGAAAGGAAAAAAGTCAAATCTATAACCTGCATGGTCTACTTTCCTTTGATATCTCAGACCTGCTGAGTTTCAACATTCAGACGTATTGAATCAGGCTTAGACTCTAGCAGAATAAATGCTCATAAGCTTCTTTTTAGAGAACACTTTTGTTTGAAAAATTGGCACATTCCTAATTGTGTTGCATGTCCTGGCGAAAGATCCTACTTTATATAACAGACTTTGGCATTATTCACTGAAATTTCTTAAACTAAATCAAGAAATCAGCATTGGCAATTAGATTACTGGAACACTTTGCTTTTTCTAAATATTACAGTGTGTAAACCAGAGGCCACATAAAACAAATAAATGAAGCAGGTGTGAGACAGATTCAGATTTGAACACTGCCAACTGATCAGCTCCACCAAGGTTTTATTATCTAACCGGAAACACATTTTGTTGATATTTAGACTTTCTCCCCCTAGATTAACTTCTGCCAACTGGATACAGCTCAGTGAACATAATGGCCATAACTATTCCAGACTCAGGTAACTGACTGGCACTGTAATCTATGCTGTACCTAAGGTTTTTCTCTGCTTGCATACAAAGACACCTATGTAAACATGCAACTTCAATTATTTCTCCAGACTCTATTTACTGACCATTCTAGAAATGCATGACTGTTTTCTTTACATCAGAATGTGTTTTAACAAACATTTGAGAAAATGAGTAGAGGATCAAAAAGTAGTCACTGATTACTTTCCAGAACTAATAAATCCAAAATGAGTTTATACATTTAAGTCAATGAAAAGCCATGAATTATAAAAGAGAATGATTGTAGATGTGGGAAGGAGAGGAAATGTATCTACACAATACACCATAAAAATCAGCTGTCTTGGGGGACGCGGATGGACATGACTGTGGCAGCATGCTTGTCCATTTTCCCATTCTTGCTTATTCTGTAATATTCTTTGGATTCGGGCAGAGATTCTAGCTCTGGCAGCATGCTTGTCCGCTTCCCACTTTTGTCCTTTTAAATATCTGCCAAATAAAACTTTCTTTTTACTTTACAAAACTTTGTGATATTTTTCCCCTACAACAGTTAATGGCACTGTGAGCAGGATCTGAAGCTACAAATCCAGTCAACTTCGAAGAGACCTGGACTGCGGAGCAGAAGCTGGCAAAGAAAGGTCCTATCTTCTGGACCCACATGTGTGTTCCCACTCCAAGTCCCTTCAACACTGACGGGGTGAGTGCTCTCAGAAAACGAAACTTTGCTTATTCTTTGTTGTTTTCTTTCTCATGTTTTCTTAAGTTTTGTTCGGCATATTTGCTTGAAAAACCAGTTGTTTGATTAAGGAGAATCTTTCTTAGATTTTTGCTTGATCATTTGGTTAAGAGAGACATTTAGTAACTCTTTAAGTGAACTGCAGTTTAGGCCTGGATTCCGGCCTTTGAAGAGGTAATTCTATTTTCAAAGAGCTGTGAGTCACTATAAGCTGCAAAATTCAGACCTTTTGTGGCTCAGAGAAAACCTGGAAAATAGTGCTCTGTTTTGCCAAATTCTCAGGAGAAGATGGCATGGCAGCTCCTGACCTGTGTTTTGATATTTAAGGGAGAAGTGGTAATTCTGTACCTGTTTTTTCCATTGAATTGAGTCGATCTTACCAAAAATTGCTATATACACTTTTAGAAAGTAGGATCCCCATATCCTTGTTTCCTGTGGTATTATCTGGTGAGTTTATGTGGTCTTTCTGTCTCCTTTTGTTCTAAGAGCTTGCTTCTGGTCTAGAGCATTGTATCTAAGTTTGTCTTGTATTAGATTGTTGGCTAAGGCTAAGAATTGCTGTTTTTTGTAAGGCTAGTCATAGAACTTCAGTTCCTTCTTTATCCAGAAAAAACTGCATCTTGTGTCTGTCTTGTGATTTAGATTTTTAACAGCTACTTGGAGAAGCTTATGTTTCATACTATGTCAATCTTAAAAGTGAAACCTTTTTAAGTAACTTAAGCTAGATATTATATGAAATCTGTTTTATTTAAGGAAAAAGGATAGTTTTGTCTTAAAGTAGCAGTTCCAGAACAGTAAAGAAGAAAGAAATCAGCTATCTTTTGTCTTTCAAAATGCCTCCATCAATTTAAACATATGTAAATGTCTTCCTTGAGTCAAGAGAGTGAGGGTGGGGCACGATCAGGCCTCCCCACCTCCCAGTCTCCAAGGTCCAGGGACACTTTTGAAAGACCCCTTTCCAGCTAGGTGGAGACTCTTTTAAGACAAAAGGTAAGAAAAATTGCTGCTTTGCTATAGTTATCAGAAATTGGGTAGACCCCTAATGGTAGAAGTGTAAACAAGTTCTCTCTATTATAGGGGAACTTTAAGAAGTAAAAAAATAGAAATCACAATGAGACACACCTGAAGTGGCCTGGAAAAATGTTTCCAGCAGTAGCCAAACACTTAAGGTTACATCCATATCAATGAATTGGTCAAGTGAGCAGAGACTTTGTGATTTCCAAAGCCAGTTGATGAAATCTTTAAGGGCTAAAATTAGATTGGGAAAAATATGAGAAATAGTAAAAGCTGAATGAAATCTTAGAATGTTTGAATAGACTTTTCTTTCAACAACAGTTAAGTTTTATGATATATAGGCTTAAAATAATTTGGACATTTTGAGTAACTTATTGATGTTATTAAGTTAATAGATACTTGTCATAATTTAAGTTCATATACTTTGTTTTTTTATGCCACAAGAGGATATATATATATATCTCTATATATATTTAAGTCTGCTAATGAGTGTGTTCATTTTTGCCATTTAAAGGGATACACTGTAAGAGATATTCAACCAAGGCAAATTTTAAGAGGTTTATTGAAAAAAATTTGTTTGACATGGTCAAGTTTCATCTGTCTGACTAAAGTTTAATGGTTTAATTTATGAAACTTTTAGGAGTTTTAATGTTAAGTAACATATAAAACAAAGAATTGGGTTTCTTGCAGTTAAAATAACAAAATTTTCTTTAATTTCTGAGTTAAAGGGTTAATTTATTCTTCGTGTAATCTGCCTGGAAGACAAAGGTCTGGCCTCACATTAGAATAAGATTCCTGAGTCTGAATACTAAGCCTCATGGCTTTTAGAAAAGAAAGCTAAGGGTTTTACTTTAAGATCTTTGGTTAAATAACTTAAGTATTGTTTCACAGTGACCTATATTATTATCTCTTTATTGCTAACTTGGTGGCAACTTTTATCTTTTTAAATCTAGCATTATCAAAGCCAATGGTTTGATTAGAGAATTCACATTATTTACCTATAAAGTTTTTTTTTTAATTACTATTCAGGTATTTAGAGATTTAATAATCTTGGTATATTTTTGATATATCCTGACTATATGGTATTTTGTGTCAAAATTATAATGTATTATATCTGAAGTTCTTTGAATATGGTTAATGGCTATATTTAGAAATATTTTTATCTAAAGTTTTTTTTAACTGATTATATTTGGCCTTTATGTTATGTTTATAACTAATTTCTATCAGGTCTTTCACTATTAAGAATATTATGATTATCAATTAATCATGGCCATATTAAATTTTGTCATCTGCAGATAAGTTTTTACTTTGCTGATTTGCTGAAAAAGTTTGACCAAAAATATCTCAACAAAAAGATGGACTATATTGGACTTGCTAAAAAGACTGTGACTAGACCGAATAAAATTTCCAGAGCTCCTATGCAGAAGCTGACGAGTTCGCAGACTGCGGCTGATCCAGAATCACATGGAACAGAAATTAAATACATAAGACTGAGTAAACGAAAGGAAAGTATGTTTTTTTAATATTGCTGATATTTTAAGGTCCTAATTTCTGGATATGAAAATCATTCTTTCTCCTAAATTATCTAACTAATGGGTTTAGATATTGTAACTCTTGAATTAGAAGTTCCTGTTGGTAAACTTAGCAAAGTTGTAAGTATCATAACCAGAGAAGTATTTGAAATTTGAGCTATGATTTTACAAACTAGAACAGCATTAGATTTCCTGTTAGTCTCTTCAGAAACAGTTTGTGCCTCAATAGATAAATGTTGCTGTATTTATATTAATACTCAATCTGAGGTTTTGCAGAATGTAGTTCTGTTGAGGCACATGAAGAGCAGTTACTGATGCTGCTTATGTAGAGACAAACACCTCATGAGATTTGTTTTCTTGGTTCAAAGACCTTAGGGTCATGATTTCATTGGTTATTTCAGACAATTGGCCTAATATAATTGTTAGTGTTTCTGTTTTATTTCCTAGTTTGCTGTATGGTGCCTGGGATCTTAAAAACCAGATGTTGCCAATTACCATTTTGAGCATTTTTGATAAAAGATTCTATAACAAGATCATGATCCAAGGGAAAGAATGATGAGAAAGTTGTATATAATTCTACCGGAATCCAGATGTCTAGCTTTCAGAGAGGTTGAGGCAACCCACATGGGATATTTGCCTTTGGGTGTCCTCTTGAACCCTGAGCTTTGAAAAAAAAACTGGTTCCTGAAGATACTTTGAGTCAAACAATGGCCCAGATAAACTAGTAAGACCATTTTGCTCTGGGTATTGAGCTTTTTATTTTTTGAAGAATTCAGTCAGTTTTAGGAAACTAACTTCAAAGATCAGACTGAGAGTTATGTTTAGGGTAAATTAGTAACTAGTTTAAGCAGTCTTTAAGACAATGTCATATGAAATACCTGTCTAATTTTTGTAATCAAACTGTCACCCTCTTACGATGCAGAAAATTATGTATCTTAAAGAAACCAGATTCTCAGAGGAGATTGACCTCATGGCTCAGACTCCGTTTTATCTTTGGTTCCATTTCTGCTTCTGAGAAAGTGACTCATGACTGTTAATAGGTAAACCAAGGAGGGGCAGCTTGCCCTTGGGAAGAACACTTAGTATGTTTTAAACAGACTAACTGAAGACCTGCTACAGGAAAGGTCCATCCTGTATTATCTTGCTAATCATTAGTTCTGTAATGAAAACTTGTCACATGTAAATTTTTCTATACCTTCTGTTTCTTCTAGACAAACTTTGTGTGCTCCTTATGGATATATGTTTCTGTGTAGATATGTTTCTAATTTAGATGATTCCTTTCCAACTGATAGTGAATTGCGCGGGCAATCTCTTGTTTAGATTTCTGATGAATGCGCGGACAATGCACTTTGAGAACTTTAGGATTACCTTTAGATATTCATAGTAATGATGTTAGTAAGTATTCGAAAGGTAATGTTAATTTGTTACACATTGTAAAATGAAAGTCAGAAGAAAACACATTGGTCCAACATTCAGGATATGGTTGGTAGCTTTAATTCCTACTTATGGTATATCTGAGTTGGAGAAATCTTTAAGAAAATTTGTCAGTCACTATGGGACAAATAACCGATGAGATAGAAGCATAACAGTGATCTCTGATCTCATAAACCAAGGTGACATGAGATAACAAAATAACCTTAGATTTTTTTCTATTAGTCCAAGAAAGTGCAGTCTGTGCTGTAGACAAGATATACATAGAATTAGACAGCAAGCTATTTGATTACACATTGTCACACCCTTACAAACACCAGATTTGGTTGGTTGGTTACCATCAGGAATAAGTACACGGACTAGATCACTTTTGCAAGGAATAATAATATTCTTAGTCTACATCCTGATAATATTAAGCATAATAAAATTTATCCTCTATTGTCTTACACACCTAAAGGGCAAAAGAAGGCCTCGGGCTAAAATGTTGATGTACATTGAGCCTGCTCACGCCGGCAATGCCATTGATGCGAACATCGCTCTTACTTAATAACCTGGTGAAGAACCAGATGGTATCTGGTGGAAAACCAGCACCGTGAGTTTAAAGAGCCTGCAATGGCTGCCATCTAGGAGCTTGGCTAAATCCAGGTATTGATCATCGATGTGTTATCTTCAATCTCTGATCAACAGGAGGGATTGATTTAGGAAATAATATTGGAGTTATTATTCCCTCTCCTTGAGCATGGAGAATTGTGACCCAGCTGGGGCTGAGCTCTCACAGACTCACAAAGACACATCAACTGGGCCCTGAGATAAGACAACAGATGGGACAATCTCAGAAATTATCTTAAGGAAGTTTTCACAAAAGGGCGATAAAACCTAACCCAAAGGACTTCTCACCTTTTGTCTTTTTCTATTAACATTTAGTGAATAGGAATTTGTTGGACCAATGAAGACCGTCCTGACTTTCATAACTGAAACCCATACCAATGATTGTTAAGAAAGATGATTCAAAATGTAAGATTACAACTCCTAGCCAATCAGTGAAAAAGTGATGCTTTCAATGATTCTACCCATTTTGTGATGTTGACATATACTGATGATTCTGTAAACTTCCTTGGACTCTGACAGACATAGCTGTGGCAGCCTGCTTGTCCGTTTTCCCATTCTTGCCTATTCTGTAATATTCTTTGGACTCGGGCAGGCATGGTTGTGGCAGCATGCATGTCCATTTTCCCATTCTTGCTTAATATTCTTTGGATCCGGGCAGACATTGTAGCTCTGGCAGCATGCTTGTACGCTCCCCACTTTTGTCATTTTGAATATATGCCAAACAAAACTTTCTTTTTACTTTAAAAAAAAAAATCGGCCGTCTTGGTTGTGATCATGTGTATCTCCACATTGGATGTGGTCAAAAAAATTAGGCTTTTTGTTCTCTGTTTCTCATTATATACCAACTCATTGCCATTTAGTCGGTTCTGAATCATAGTCACCGTACACAACAGAGTAGAACTGCCCCATAGGGTTTCCAAGGCACTAATCATTATGGAAGCAGACTGTGACATCTTTATCCCACAGAGGGGCAAGTGGGTTCCAACTGCTGACCTTTTGGTTAGCAGCTAAGGGATTAACCACTGTGCCACCAGGGCTCCTTTATATCCATAATCATGTCTCTTTTCCACATCATAATAACACTTATCTATCACTTATATACAAATGTTACTTTGTTTACTCAAAATGCTAGAGTGTTTTGCAATTGTTCCTTTTTTTAAATGGGATTTTGGTTTGGATTTCCCTGATGACTAAAGATATCAAGCATATATTTATATATTTATACAACAGTTGTATAATTTTATGATTTGTTTGAATAGCTAGAAGTATTTTTTATATTTTGTATGTAAGTATGCGGACCCCTGGTGGTGCTGTGGTTAAGAGCTCGGCTGCTAACCAAAAGTTGGCAGTTTGAATCCACCAGCTACTCCTTGGAAACCCTATGGGGAAGTTCTACTGTGACCTATAAGGGTTGCTATGAATTGGAATCCACTCGATGGCAATGGATATGTAAGTATATATATACATATATATATATATATACACACAAAGTTCTATCAGTCTGTTGCTTGCCATTTTATTTTTTAAAAAAGTCATTGAAGAGATTATTGCATTTTCATTTTGATAAAGTTCAATTTATGAATTTTTTTCTGATTACCACTCTCTATGCTCTAAAAACTATAGCCTATCCTAAAATGTAAATATTTTCTTTCACATTTACTTGTAGGAATTTTGTAATTTTAGCTTTAATGTTTAGGTTTGTGATTTGTTTTTAATTAATTTGTGTTATTGTTGTAAGGCAGGCTAAAACTTCACTTCTAAAAATGCATGTATCAAAATTTTCTAGCAAAATTTTTTGTAAAGCCTATTCTTTCTTCCACAGAATGTATCATCCTATACATTTGATTGTTAAAATCCTCCTCTGAAGGTCACCCTTTGGTGAGCATTCACATGAGACACAAATATTTTCACTTATTTGGCCCATTCAGAGAGATGTATCCACATACCTCTTCCACATACCTCCTTGTCTCCAATTATTCAATCATGTTCCTTCCAAGTCCTTGACCATCTAACCAAACCATTGGTCACAGCCCAAGAATCACATACAATGGCACATCTGGCTATCTCTCCTTCCAAGCAAAGTGAACAACCAGGTGCACTGCTCAAAGTTCTGCCCATTGGGAAGATTGCCCTTCACAACTGTCCTTCAGGGGGGTTCCAGAAAGGGGCTGTAGTGCTGCTGCTGTCCACTTGAGAGTGGTTCCTGAATATCTAGCAGAATAATCTGTAAACCTTCTGTGAGTTTTCTCTTTCTCAGTTAATTGATCATAAGGAATCCCCATGAGGTGCAGACTGAGAGATGGAAGGTAATACGACAGCAGTGGAAACCGTGGGCTTTTGGGCCACTTCCTCATGCAACTTACTTGTGCCTTCGGGTTCTTCTCCAACCTGACGTGATATACACCACTTCCTTTTAATGATGGAGTGCTGCCATGCAAGTACGACTTTATGGCTCTGCAGTCAGACAACACCCAGTTCATGATGGGCAGTTCAGGCTGCATGGTAACTTGCTGGCCCATGATTAAGAGTTCACTCTCTACAAAATCCCAGTAACAAGCCAAAGGCCCTTTCTTGAAAGGATTGTGATTATCTGCAGAGGCTAGCAGGGCTTTGTTCCAAAATCTTAAGGGTCTGCGCTGTGATTCACCAACAGGGGCCTGCCAAAGACTCCAAACAGAATCTCTATCTGCCACTGACACTTCAAGTACCATTGATCAGCCGCATCATACAGCCAATGTGGCAAAACAGCTTACACAGCAGACTGAACCTGATGCAGAGCCTTCTCTTGCTTGGGGCCCCACTCAAAACTAGCAGATTTTCAAGTCACTTGATAAACAGGCCAGAGGAGCACACCCAAATGAGGAATATGTTGCCTCCAAAATTCAGAGGCCCACCAGGTGTTGTGCCTCCTATTCAGATGTGGGAGGGGCCAGGTGCAATAACTTACCCTTCACTTTCCAAGGAATAGCACGGCATGCCCCATAGCACTGGACCTCTAGCTATTTCACTGAGATGGAAGGTGCCTGAAGTTTTGTGGGATTAATTTCCCACCTTCTAGCACACAAATGTTTTAACAATAAATCCAGAGTCATTGACATGTCTTCCTTACTAATCCAATCAGCCTAATGTCATCAGTGTAGTGGACTAGTGTGAGGTCTAGTGGAAGGGGAAAGTGATGAAGGTCCCTATGGACTAAATTGTGACATAGGGCTGGACAGTTGATATATCCTGAGGTAGGACAGTGAAGGTGTATTGAGCAAATTAATACATCTCCTGGTACCTGCTATACAGCTACTGATCCGGCTAATGACTTTTTCTCCATATCTGTGTCCAAGGACCACCAGAGGTGTATTACTGGCCTTGCCAGCTGAAAGCAAACTGCTTCTGGTGGTCCTTGGAAACAGAGATAGAGAAAAAGGCATTAGCTGGATCAATAGCTGTATAGCAGGTACCAGGAGATGTATTAATTTGCTCAAGCCATGAAACCATATCTGGAACAGCAGGTGCAATTGGAGTCACCACCTGGTTAAGTTTTTGATAATCCACTATCATTTTCCAAGTTCCAGCTGTTTTTTGCATAGGCCAAATAGGCAAGTTGAATAGGAAAGTGGTGGAAATCACCACCGCTGCATCGCCTCCTACAGCTAATGCTTTCTGTACTGAAACTTAAAAAAAAACAAAACAAAAAAAACTGAGAATTCTAATTTACCTCAGGCTTCCAGGTCCTTGGGAAGGATATTTACTAAGTTACAAATATTGGGTTTTTTGGTAGGTGCCATCGAGTTGGTTCCAACACGTAGTGACCCTATAGGACAGAATAGAGCTGCCCCATAGGGTTTCCAAGGAGTGGCTGCTGGATTTGAACTGCCAACATTTTGGTCAGCAGCTAAGCTCTTAACTACTATGCCATCAGGGCTTCAAGTTAAAAATATAGAATATCTATGTTATATTTAATACTGTGTTAACTTGATTTATAACTTTACTATTTAGATAAGTAGGTGGACCTCCAATTATCCTTTATCCAGAACTTGGCAAAAAAGTTGGGTATGAAACTACTAAACTAAGATACCAACTAACCAATTGCTGTCAAGTCAGCTTGACATGTTTTGACATGTCTACTCTGACATGTCTGTCAGAGTAGAACTGTGCTCCATAAAGTTTTCAATTGCTGATTTTTTTGAGAAGTAGATGTCCAGGCCTCTCTTCCAACGCACATATGGGTGGACTTGAACTTCCAAGCTTTTGATTACTGGCCAAACGTGTTAACTCTTTGCACTACACAGGGTCTTCATTAACTCCATTAAATTAAGATACACATGTGTTTGTTTTATTTTTAACTTTCCTCTCACATGGAAATAGTAACAAATGGTTCTGTAGGATCAAAGGCCCTTCCTGCTTCTAAGGAACATACGATCCTAAATGTCCTTCAGAATTGCTCAGAGCATGGAAAATGAAAATCCATTACTACTTCGGATAACTGAGAGTACTGCCTGCAAAATCATTCCCAGATGGTGCTGTGTATCTACTTGGACTGTGGAACAATCCGACACAATTACGTCAGCAGGATCTTCTGGAGGAATTTTCTCTGTGGTTTCATAAACCTCTGTTTTCCAGCTCTTTTCTTGTTTGATAGACTTCACTGACCAAGGAAATATATATGCTTGATTTTATGAAGCCAGAGAAGGGAAGTGAAAAGAAAATCCTGTTGTTATTTATGTTATGTTTCTAATTCAGCAAATTATAGATGTTTATCTCTGTATTCTTTACACCTAGTATTCTACCAGCCAAATAAACCTGGTAAATATTTGATAACTAAGTTATAACATAATATGCAGGGGTTTCACTCTGACAACAAAGCAGAGTGGTAACAATCTGGGATTTGAAGATAGACACAACCAGGATTCAATAATGTCCCCAAAAGTGACCTCTGTGACCTAGTGCACATCACAAAACTTCTCTGACTCAACTACAGAATTCTTCAATATTACCTGTTTCATAAGCATGCTGAAAGGGCTTATAAAGTCCTTGGCACAATGCCTGACATAGTATAAGCCACTTCAGGATGACAGGAATAACTTCCTAACTGGTTTTCTGCGTTCATCCATGTCTCTTGACGAGTCATTTCCATGTGGCAACCACACTGGTTTTTGTAAGGTACACATGAGATCACACCATTCCTCTGCTTCCATCCAATAGCTTCCATTACAATAAAATCAAACACCTTGGCCGCTAAAATCCAGTGACATCTGGTGTTGACTAACCTTCCCAGCCTCGTTTCATACTGCCACACTCTTGTGCCCACTATATTCTAGAGACATTGGTCTTCTTATTTCTTGAAAAAACAAGCTTGCTTCACAATGGGCTTTTGAAGTAGGTGTTTCCTCTACTTTTGATGTTCTCCATTTTTGTGTGGCTGACTCTTGTATGTAGGTACCACTCAGATCTTATCCCAAGTGTTACCTCCTTAAAAAGTTTTTTTTTTTTACTGTAATTCTAAAGTAGCATGTATCACTATTTTGTATTTTGCTATTGTTCTTAATTTGTTGATCTAGTTCACTACCATATTTCCCAGTCACTAAAACAGTGCCTGACACAGAGAAGGCACTTGATAAGTAGTTTTGACTAAAATATTGAATTATTTCAGATTACTTAAAACTGTACGTTACCTTCATCCTTAATTCCTCCCTTTCCATAATATTCATATTCAGATGGTCACAATGTTCTGCTCATTCAAACTTCTAAATAAAAGTAATAAGTTTGCATTTTAAAAGTTTAAAATTCTCAGATCTTAAAAATAACTTGTAGAGCTATTGTCCCTTTATCCTTAAGAGAATGCAACTAAATTTTCCAGTACTGTACTTTCAAAGTATTGATCTAACTAACTTTGGCCATTTTGTTGAATTATAATGTTTTCTTTTCTATAGATTTTGTTTATTTATTTAGATGAATGGCTGAATACATGTGTGTTTCTTAATTTAGACCTCTTAGCTTAGGCTACTGAAATCAATCAACGGCCTTGCACAGTTCCCTAAATGTTTCTTTTTCTTGCCTCAGTAGATATTTAAATTTCCAATTAGAAATCACTCGGGTAAAAAAGCTAGCAAATTTCTTAGCAATTTCAAGAGGTTGCATGAATGACAATTTAATATTTTAAAATGTGGAATAAAGACATGATAGTTAATGCAAAAGTTACTTTTTATAGTGTAAAACTTGGAACTTTGAAATTAGAAATGGAGATAGCTTTTAAGCCAGCATTCCTATTTTTCTTGCCCCCAGGAGAAAAGAGCCAAGTCCTATTTTAAATTAATTCTGTAATACAATTTCCCATGAGAATAATTCAAGTTTGACTTCTTTTAAACTTCTCAGTTCTGGTGATTATATTTTCTAAATCATGATTGGTAATACATTCCCATTAGATGTTTTAATCCATTAGCTCAAGTCTTTAACAGAGATAGCCTTTTACATGAACCACAAATACTGAGTGGTCACAGGAAAGTAGAATGGTAACAAAGATTCTCAAGATAATTACCTCTAATCAAGTCAACCAGTAAAGCAACTGTATAATGCAGGTAAATTAGAAAATGACAATTATGGCAATTATGTCAGTATTCTTATCTGTAGCTAGATAATGATGCATACTTTGATTCTAAATTAAGCAGGTAGTGGTTATCACAATGACTCTACCACATTAGAATATTTACAGAGTATAGAAATAATAAAATTTTGTAAGCCAGAATTATAGAACAGACTGTTTATTGCCTTTATGTAAATAGTAGTCACATAATTCCTTGCAAACACAATCCTTATGCAAACCTCCATTTATAGACAATTTTCCTCTATTTAAAAAAGCAAAACAAAACACTGCAATAGCCTTATTTTCTTCAAATTATAAGAGAAATAGTTTTTTGTTGATGTTTGAAAACACATAAAGAAGAAATAAAAATCATTTATAATTTACCAGGAGAGATTAAGATAATTAATATCTTGATGTATTTTCAGTCATTTCTTCTCAGGTTTAACTCAAGACTCTAAGCAGTTTGTGTGCACACAAAAATGTATAGGGGACTCCTCTTTGGAGTCCCCAGAATGAATCCACCAATAATTATTGAACCAAGTAGATTTTACTAAATTTTAAAGAGGAGCAAGTGTATTTTTTTTTTTAATTCTACTTTAAACATAAATATAAAAATGAAAACTATAAAGATCATGGAAAAAAAAATATGGACAACACTAGGAGCCCTAATACCTGGCATAAACACAATACAAACCATAAGTAACAATGCACAAGCACCAGAAGACAGACTAGACAAAAGGGAGCCCCTAAAAATCAAACACTTATGCTCATCAAAAGACTTCAACAAAAGAGTCAAAAGACAACCTACAGACTGGGAAAAAAATTTTGGCTAGGACAAATCCAATCAGTGTCTAATCTCTAAAATCTACAAGATACTGCAAAATCTCAAAAACAAAAAAAACAAATAACCCAATTAAAAAATGGGCAAAGGATATGAACAGGCACTTCACCAAAGAAGATATTCAGGCAGCTAACAGACACAAGAAGAAATGCTCACAATCATTTGCCATTAGAGAAATGCAGATCAAAACAACGAGACATCATCTCACCCCAACAAGGCTAGCATGAATCCAAAAAACACAAAATAATAAATTCTGGAGAGGTTGTGGAGAGACTGGAACACTTATACACTGTTGGTGGGAATGTAAAATGGTACAGCCACTTTGGAAATTGATTTGGTGCTTCTTTAAAAAGCTAGAAATAGAAGTACCATACGATCCAGCTATCCCACTCCTTGGACTATATCCTAGAGAAATAAGAGCTGTCACATGAATAGATAAATGCACACCCGTGTTCACTGCAGCACTGTTCACAACAGCAAAAAGATGGAAACAACCTAGGTGCCCATCAACAGATGAATGTAGTTTTCATTGTATAGGTTTTTACGTCTCTGGTTAGATTTATTCCTAAGTATTTTATCTTCTTGCAGGCTATTGTTAATGGTATTGATTTGGTGATTTCCTCTTGGAAGTTCTCTTTATTGGTGTAGAGGAATCCAACTGATTTTTGTATGTTTATCTTGTATCCTGATACTTTGCTGAAATCTTCTATTAGTTCCAGTGGTTTTCTTGTGGATTCTTTGGGGTTTTCTCTGTATAAGCTCATATCATCTACAAATAGAGATACTTTCACTTCTTCCTTACCAATTTGGATGCCCTCTATTTATTTTTCTAGTCTAAGTGCTGTAGCTAGGACCTCCAGCACAATGTTGAATAAGAATCATGATAAAGAGCAACCACATCTGGTTCCTGTTCTCAAGGGGAATGCTTTCAGACTCTCTCCATTTAGGATGATGTTGGCTGTTGGCTTTGTGTAAATGTCCTTAAGTATGTTAAGGAATTTCCCTTCTGTTCCTATTTTGCTGAGTGTTTTTATCATGAATGGGTGTTGGACTTTGTCAAACACCTTTTCTGAGTCAATTGAAAAGACCATGTTGTTTTTATCTTTTGTTTTATTTACAAGGTGGATTACATTGTTTCTTTTTCTAGTGTTGAACTATCCTTGCATACCTGGTATAAATCCCACTTGATCATGGTGAATTTTTTTTTTTTGATATGTTGTTGAATTCTATTGGCTAGAATTTTGTTGAGGAATTTTATGTCTATGTTTATGAGGGAAATTGGTCTGCAATTTTCTTTTTTGTGGTGTCTTTACCTGGTTTTTTTTCAGGGTTATGCTGGCTTCGTAGGATGAATTTGATAGTATTCCATCTTTTTTCTACACTTTGAAATAACTTTAGTAGTAGTGGTGTTAACTGTTCTCTGAAAGTTTGGTAGAATTCTCCAATGAAACCTTCAGGGCCAGGGGTTTTTTTTTGGTTGGGAGTGTTTTAAATAACTTTTCAATCTCTTCTTTTCTTAGGGGTTTATTTAGTTGTTCTACCTCTGTTTCTGTTAGTTTAGGTAGGTAGTGATTTTCTAGAAATTTGTCCATTTCCTTTAGGTTTTCAAATTTGTTAGAGCACAATTTTTCATAGTATTCTGTTATGATTCTTTTAACTTCAGTTGGGTCTGTTGTGATATTGCCCATTTCATTTCTTATTGGGATTATTTCCTTCCTCTCCTGTTTTTCTTTTGTCAGTTTGGCCAATGGTTTATCGATTTTGTTGATCTTTTCCAAGAACCAGCCTTTGGTCTTGTTAACTCTTTCAATTGTTTTTCTATTCTCTGTTTCATTGAATTCTGCTCTAATTGTTATTATTTTCTTTCTTCTGGCACCCAAGGGCTACTTTTGCTGCTTTCTTTCTACTTGTTCGAGTAGTAGGGTTAATGTTTTGATTTTGGCTCTTTCTTCTTTTTGGATGTGTGCATTTATTGGTATATAAATTGACCCATGTGCACTGTTTTTGCTGTGTCCCAAAGGTTCTGGTAGGATGTGTTTTCATTCTCATTTGATTCTGTGAGTTTCTTTATTCCATTCTTAATTTCTTCTATAACCCAGTAATTTTTGAGCAAGGTGTTGTTCAATTTCTGTGTTTTTGACTTTTTTTTCCTTGCTTTTTCTGATATTGATTTCTTCTTTTAGGTCTTTATGGTCAGAAAATATCCTTTTTAATACTTTGATGCTTTGGATTCTGTTAAGGCTTGCTTTATGGCCTAATATGTGGTCTATTCTGGAGAATGTTCCAGGTGCGTTGGAAAAGAGCATATATTTATATTTATATATTGAGTGGAGTGTTCTGTATATGTCTGTGAGATCATGTTGATTGATTGTGGCATTTAGATCTTCCGTGTCTTTATTGAGCTTTCTGGATGTTCTATCCTTCACCGAAAGTGGTATGTTGAAGTCTCCTACTATTATTGGGGAGCTGTCTATCTCTCTTTTCAATGCTAGAGTTTGTTTTATGTATTTTGGAGTCCTGTCATTGGGTGTGTAAATATTTATGGTGGTTATGTCTTCCTGATGTATTGACCTTTTAATCATTATATAGTGTCTTTCCTTATCTTTTGTGGTTGATTTACTTTAAAATCTATTTTCTCAGAGATTAATATTGCCACTTCTGCTCTTTTTTGGTTGTTGCTTGCTTAATATATTTTTTCTATCCTTTGAATTTTAGTTTGTTTGTGTCTTTAAGTGTAACGTGTGTCTCTTGTAGGCAGCATATAGATGGATTGTGTTTTTTTAATCCATTCTGCTACCCTCTGTCTCTTTGTTGGTTCATTTAGTCCATTTACATTCAGCGTAATTATTGATAGGTATGAGTTTAGTGATGTCAGTTTTTTGTGTGTGTTGTTGACTATTTCTTTGTTCCACTTAATTTTCTTGGCTGAGTCATTTTTTTAATGTATTTTCTTTTCATTTTTTTCATTGTTGTTGATTTTGTATTTGCTGAGTCTTTTTCTTTTTTTTTTATTTTGATGTGTAGGATTGTTAGTTTCCTTTGGGTTACCTTAATATTTACCCCTATTGTTTTAAGTTTAAACCACTCTTTTATTTCTTTATATCACCTTGACTTTCTCTGAATATGAAAGGCTATGACTACATTTTTTAGTCCCTCTTTTTGTTTTAATGTTATTGTCTTTTACATATTGACATCTCTGTTTCCTTAGTTTCAGTGTTTTATCTTTGATTTTTTTTTGTAACTTCCTATCTAGGTTGATGTCTGGTTGTCTGTCCCATATTCTAGTCCTGAGTTGTTATCTGATGTTATTGGTTTTCTAACTGGAGGACTCTTTTTAGTATTTCTTGCTATTTTGTTTTGGTTTTTGCAAATTCCCTAAACTTCTGTTCCTCTGGAAATGCGCTAATTTGGACATCATATTTGAGAGACAGTTTTGCTGGGTATATAATTCTTGGCTGGCAATTTTTTTTCCTTCAAGGCTTTATATATGTTATCCCATTGCATTCTTGCCTGTGTGGTTCTGTTGAGTAGTCTGAGCTTAGTCTTATTGACCCTCCTTTGTAGACAACTTTTCATTTATCCTTAGCCACTCTTAAAATTCTCTCTTTGTCTTTGGTTTTTGCAGGTTTGATTGTAATATGTGTTGGTGACTTTCTTTTGGGATCTGCCTATGTGAGGTTTGATGAGCATCTTAGATAGATATCTTCTCATCTTTCACAATATCAGAGAAGTTTTCTGCCAACAAATCTTCAACAGTTCTCTCTATATTTTCTGTTATACCCCTAGTTCTATGTACTCCAATCACTCATAGGTTGTTCCTCTTGATAGAGTCCTACAAATTCTTAGGTTTCTTCATTTTTTTAAAATCATTTTATCTGATTTTTCCTCAAATAATTTGGTGTCAAGTGCTTTATCTTCAATCTCAATAATTCTGACTTCCATTGCCTCAATTCTGCTCCTCTGACTTTCTATTGAGTTGTCTAATTCTGAAATTTTATTGTTAATCCTCTGGATTTCTGTTTGCTCTCTCTCTATGGATTCTTGCAGCCTGTTAAATTTGCCATTATGTTCTTCTCTAATCTTCTTAAGATCCCCTATTGCTTTGTTTGTGTGTTTCTTGGCTTGGTCTGCATTTTAACTGATCTCCTTCCTGATCTCTTCAAGAGAGTTTTGTATATTAACCTTTTGTTTTCTACCCCTGGTAATTCCAAGAAGTTCTCTTCCTCTGGAAAATTTCTTGATCCTTTGTTTTGGGAGCTTGCTGAAGCTATCATGGTCTGCCTCTTTATGTGATTTGACTGTTGTCTCCAAGCCATCAATAAGTTATTATATTTATTTATTTTATATTTGCTATGTCTTAGCTTCTTGTTTTGTTTTGTTTTGATATGCCCAAATAGGCTGCTCTTGTGAGCTAGTTTGATTATTGTCACTTTTGAAGCTGTAAAGTACTGTTCCCACATAGTTAGATTTGTTACTAGGTATGTGAGCCCAGAAATCTATTTACTTTTCTTGTATGGATTCAGCTTAGGTGTCCTGGTAGTCAGTTACAAAGTGTGTGGTACAGGCTCTCACCTACAATCCTAGACAAACGGGTGATTGATGTAGGCACAGGTATTTGGCTGCAGTTGTGGGTCATGTGCTGAGCAAGACAGAGGGCTTACGGCTGACACTGAGTGTCTGGGAGGAAAGTGTTTCCCTGTTCCCTAGAGCGAGTAGCTGAGTGGGTTTTGCAGCTGGACTATAGGCACCCAGTGCTATTGGCTGTAAAGACTCGGAGGCACCACTTATTCTTGGACCCCTGTCATAGGTGGCTAGGTGGTGTGAGGGAGGCCACCAGTCCTCATGCCCCTGATGTGGGTAGATGAGGGTCCTACTTAATGGGCAGAGCAGTGTCAAATATCATAAACCCACCACTTCACCATATAGCTGATACAGTTGAAGTTAGTCTTCAGGTATATACCCTGTTTTACTGTGGTAATGAGGGTCTATGCTGTTGAAATGGGCCCACACAAGTCTTTGCAATGGTGAAAGGCATTCAGTGTCCATGGACCCCTTATGCCTGTGCCTAGGCAAAGGAGCTGTGCTTCCCTGAGTTCCCAATTTAGGGGAGCTGACAGATTATTTTTTCTGTATGTTAATTTGTTCCCTCTCAAAGGCTAGGAAGATAGCTCTTGGTGCGTGACGGCTCCTACTTCTGTCCCGGGAGATTTGGCAATCACTAAAGCCAGCCGTGGACCCAGTGCAGAGCAAGAAGGGGGCAGGTAAATGGGAGGGAGGATTTCCCAAAGAGGGTGTTTTTTGATTCACGTTGTAGGTCAGTCACATGTACTTATCTTTTGCCAACTGAGTACTGCTTTCCACTGGTTCTGAAGGCCCGAGTAGACTCTCTACTGCTCAGTCTCTCCCGATGTGGAAAACACCACCCTAGTGCCACTGATTGCCTCAGCACACACACCAGCCGATCCTGCCGCATCAGTTCTGGCAACTCCTCGCTGCTTCTGAACTGTCTCTCCTTCCCCCGCCACTCGGTCTGATTCCTCAGCTTTGCCTTTGATGTTTAGGGCTCTTAGATTGTCATATTTAATCAATTCACTTGTTTTTTTGGTTCTTTGTTGTAAAAGAAACCTCAGGAAGCATCTGACTACTCTGCCATCTTGGTCCTGCCCTCCAAAGTCCCCACTGTAGAGTTTTTAGATAACTTAATTCCTGCTTTTCAATCACATGAATCCATTTAAGTTTTTTTGTTTTTTGTCCAAAACTTTCTAGGAGAATGGATCCATAAGAATTCAACACAAGCCATAGAACACAATAATATAACATTATATTGGTGAGAGCAGGAATCCTTTATCTTTTCTTTGCTGTTGTTGTTAGATGTCCTCGAGTTGATTCCAACACATAGCAACTGCAGGTAAAACAGAAAGAAACACTGCCCAGTCCTGTGTCTTCCTCATAGTTGTTGCTGTGTTTGAGCCTATTGTTACAGCCACTGTTTCAATCCATCTCATTGAAGGTCTTCCAATTTTTCGATGATCCTCTAGTTTACCAAGCATGAAGTCCTTCTTTAGGGACTGAACCCTCCTAAAAACATGTTCAAAGTATGTGAAATGAAGTCTCGTCATCCTTGCTTCTAAGGAGCATTGTGGCTGTACTTCTTCTAAGACAGATTTGTTCGTTCTTCTGGCTGTACATGGTATGTTCAATATTCTTCACCAACACCATAATTCAAAGACATCAATTCTTATTAGGCCTTCCTTATTTATTGCCCAGCTTTCAACAGCATATGAAGTGATTGAAAACACCATGGCTTGGGTCAGGCACAATTCAGTCTTCAAGGTGACGTCTTTGCTTTTTAACACTATAAAGAAGTCTCGGGGGCCTGGCCAAGATGGCGGACTAGTTAGACGCTTCCTATATCTCTCTTACAACAAAGACCTGGGAAAACAAGTGATTTGATTCTATATGAATATCTAGGAGCCCTGAAGAATGCAAAGTTGAGGAACCTGACTGAGTGATGGGAAGGGTGAGAGGGAGACGGTTTGGAAGAAGTGAAGAGCACCAGAGCCACAGCAGCGAAACTGCAGCTCTGCAGCCACATTGGTCCACAGTGAAGCAGACAAACAGCTGTGCTGTGCACACGCTCAGGAAGCAGTTTCCACATCTAGAGAGACCCAGCAGCAGAGATTCTGCCTGGACACTCCAAACCAGTGAGAAGCAGCTCCCAAGTGGTTAAGATAAGTAGATGCGTGCAGCCTTTCCCAGAGATTAAAAAAAAAAAAAAAAAAAAAAGCCCCTTTGGGAGAAACCTCTCTCCCTTTTACCTCCTCCATCTGTGCTCTACACCAAAAGTCTGCTGGGCAGGAAGTAGATCCCAAAATTCACCCTGACCCATTCTCCTGGCCTTGGAGAGGGAACAAATAAGCTACTGGCTCCCCTAACCCAGGAACACAGGGTTGGCACAGCTCCTTTGCTAGGCACAGGTATCAGGGGTCCGCAGACTCTGAGTGCCTTACACCCCTGTATAGACTTGTGGAGACCCATCTCAATAGCGTTAGCCCTTACTACCACAGTACAACAGGGCAAACATCTAAGTTTAACTTCAACTGCTTCAGCTGTGAACCGGCAGATTTGTGACCCTCGAAACATCCCTGCCACTTAAGTAGGCACTTTTATCAATCTGCAACAGAGGCTTGAGGACTGGTGGTATCACTTAAAGCTCCTAGTCACCTGCTACAGGAATCCAAGAAAAAGTGGTGCCCTCGAGTCTTTACAGCCAACAGAGTGGGGTGCTCATAGTCTGGCTGCAAAACTCACCTACCTACTAACCCTAGAGAATAGGGACACGCTTTCCTTTCAGACTCTCAGGGGCAGCCTTCAACCCCTTGCCTGGCTCAGCGCATGATCGTCTACCACAGCCAGAGTCCAGCGCCTGCACCAATCACCCATGCCTCTCAAGGACTGGAAGTGAGAGCCTACATCACACACTTGATGACCTTCTGCATGGACACCCGAGCTGAACCCATATAGGAAAATTAAACAGACTCCTGTGTGCACATACTTAGTTACAGAACTACCTGATGACAGAACTTTAGAGATTCAAAGGTGTCAATAATCAAACTAGGGTTACTCACTAACTAGATATTAGATAAGAATCATCTTAAGTGAAGGGAAGGACAGCACACATTACAGGGGAAGCCAGCACAACTGGACTAAACCAAAGCTAAGAAGTCTCCTCAATACAATCAAATACTTTGAGAGACAGATTAGCAGGTATGGGGGTCTGGAGACCATGTTTTCAGGGGACATCTAGGTCAATTGGCGTAACAAAGCTTTTTAAGAAAATGTTCTGCATCCTACTTTGGTGAGTGGCATCTGGGGTCTTAAAAGCTTGAAAGCGGCCATCTAAGATGCATCAATTGGTCCCAGCCCACCTAGAGTAAAGGAGAATGAAGAACACCATAGACACAAGGAAAGTATTAGCCCAAGAGACAGAATGGGCCACATAAATCAGAGACTTCATCAGCCTGAGACCAGAAGAACTAGATGGTGCCCGGCTACCACCAATGAATGTCCTGATAGGGAACACAACAGAGGGTCCCTGATGGAGCAGTAGAACGATGAGATGCAGAACTCAAATTCTTGTAAGAAGACCAAGCTTAATGGTGTGACTGAGACTGGAGGAGCTCGAGAAGGCATGGCCCCTGGACTCTCTATCAGCCCAGAACTAAAACAATTTCCGAGGCCAACTCTTCAGACAGGGATTGGACTGGACTGTGAGACGTTAAGTGATACTCGTGAAGAATGTGCCTCTTAGTCAAGTAGATACAAGAGACCAAAGGGGCAGCTTCTGTCCAGAGGGTGAAATGGGAAGGCAGAGAGAGTTAGGAGTTGGTTGAATGTTCATGGATAATCAGGGGTAGAGGGGAAGAGTGGGCTGTCATAGAATGGGGTGAGTGGTTGGGGTCTCATAATAATGTATATTAAAAAAAAAATTTTGTATGGGAGACTAACTTGAAGTGTAAAAGCCATTTAATTACAACAATAAAAAAAATAGAAAAAAAAAGAAGTCTCACTATTCGTTATGGATTAAATTGTGTCCTCCAGAAATGTGTGTCCATTTGGCTAGGTCATGACTCCCAGCATTGTGTCATTGTCCACCATTTTGTAATCTGATGTAATTTTCCTGTGTGTTGTAAATCCTACCTTTATGATGTTAATAAGGCAGGGTTAAAGGCAATTGTGTTAATCCGGCAGGACTCAATCTACAAGATTAGGTTGTGTCTTGAGCCAATTTCTTTTTGAGACATAAAAGAGAGAAGCAAGCAGAGTGACATGGGGATATCATACCACCAAGAAAGTAGTGCCAGAAGAAGAGTACATCCTTTGGGGTTCCTGCTCTGAGAAGCTCTTGTCCACGGAAAGATTGCTGACAAGGACTTTCTTTCAGAGCCAAAAGCGAGACAAAGCCTTCCCTTGTGGCTGACACCCTGAATTTGAACTTCTAGCTTAGTAGACTGTAAAAGAATAAACTTCTGTTTATTGAAGCCATCCTTTGTGGTATTTTTGTTATAGCAACACTAGACAGCCTAAGATACTGTCCTCATTTCCAAAGAGCACTCTGGCTGTACTTCTTCTAAGACCAACTTGTTCGTTTCTCTGGCAGTCCATGATATACTCAATATTTTTTGTGAACAGCATAATTCAAGGACATCAATTCTTCTTCAGGCTTCCTTACTCATTGTCCAGCTTTCACATGCATATGAGGCTATCGAAAATACCATGGCTTGGGTCAGGCTCACCTTAGTCCTCAAAGTGACATCTTTGCTTTACAACATTTTAAATAGGGTCTTTTGCAGCAGATTTGCCCAAGGAAATATGTTGTTTGATTTTTTGACTGCTGCCTCCATGGGTGTTGATTGTGGATCCAAGTAAAATGAAACCCTTGGCAACTTCAATCTTTACTCCATTTATCATGAGGTGGCTTATTGGTCCAGTTGTAAGGATTTTTGTTTTCTTTTTTTGAGGTGTAATTCATACTGAAGTCTTTAATCTTTGATCTTCTTCAATAAGTGCTTCAAATCTTCTTCACTTTCTGCAAGCAAGATCGTGTCATCACCATATAGTCTAGCTTCTCAGATTATTTGCTCAGCATAGAGATTGAATAAGTATGATGAAAGATACAACCCTGAAATACACCTTTCCTGATTTTAAACCACGTAGCATCCCCTTGTTCTGTTCGAACAACAATCTCTTGGACTACATACAGGTTCTACATAAGCACAATTAAGTGTTCTGGACTTCCCATTCTTCACGAGGTTATTGATAATTTGTTATTATGCACGCAGTCAAATGCCTTTTCACAGTCGATAAAACACAGGTAAACATCTTTCTGGTATTCTCTGCTTTCAGTCAAGATCCTTCTGACATAAGCAATGATATCATTTGTTCCATGACTTCTTCTGAATCCAGCTTGAACTTCTTGCAGTTCCATGTCAATGCACTGCTGCAACCTCTTTTGAATGATCTTCAGCAAAATTTTACTTGTGTGTGATATTAATAATATTGTTTGATAATTTCCTCATTTTCTTGTATCACCTTTCTTTGGAATGGGCACAAACACGGATCGCTTTCAGTTGGTTGACCAGGAAGCTGCCTTCCAAATTTCTTGGCAGCATCATGATAAATGGAGAAAAGATTGAAGTTGTCAAGTACTTCATTTTCCTTGGAAAATCAGCACCCATGGAAGCAGCAGTTAGGAAATCAAAGGATACATTGCACTGGGTAAATCTGCTGCAAAATGCCCATTTAAAGTGTTAAAAACTGAAGATGTCACTTTAAGGACTAGGGTGACTCTGACCCAAGCCATGGTGTTTTCAATGGCCTCATATTCATGGGAAAGCTGGACAATGAATAAGGAAGACCAAAAAAGAATTGATGTCTTTGAATTATGGTGTTGGCAAATAATATTGAATGTACAATGAACTGCCAAAAGAATGAACTCATCTGTCTTTGAAGAAGTACAGCCACCATGCTGCTTAGAAGAAAGGATGATGAGACTTGGTCTCACATACTTTGGACATGTTATCAGGAGTGATCAGTACCTGGAGAAGGACATCATGCTTGGTAGAGGGTCAGTGAAAAAGAAGAAGAACCTCAACAAGATGGATCAGCACAGTGGCTGCAACAATAGGCTCAAGCATAACAACCATCAGGAGGATGGTGCAGGATTGGGCAGTATTTCGATCTGTTGTACATAGGGTAACTATGAGTCAGAAGCAACTCAAACTCATGTAACAACAACAACATCAAGCATTTTCCACGTATTTTGATTTAAAAAAAAAAAAATTCTATTAATCAATAGAGGCTAACCTATCCTACTCTAACAGGTTTCAAAATTTCAGTGACTTAACCCACTAAAAGTTAATTTCTCATTTATGCCATAGTCCTATTTAGATCAGGGTGCTTTCCTTGGAAGCTCTTATCCAAGTGTGACTAAGGGAGACTGAGTCCATTTCATCTTCTATGTGATTTCCACAGAAGGAGAAAAATGGACAGAAAGATCATGAAGAATGTTTTCAAGAAGTAAATCAGGATTATATCAACGGTTATACATTATCTGTATAACATTAGATACTTTGCAATTTTCCTGGCGTAGTCCTGGTTTATGTCCAGTTGTTCTAGTGTAATCATTAAGAGAACTCTTTTTATTCTCAAAAGTGTCCCATTTAAATGATAAATTAAATAAAAGCTTGACATATAATTCTGATCATATTCCAAACTCAGTCCTGTAATCATCAACTAAACTCAAGGGAGGCTGAAAAATGTCATATTTCTTTGTCTCTTGGAAGAGGACTGAAAGAGGTAAACACACAGCATTGTCTGTGATGGATTGGGACACAGAGTCAGAGATGGGAAAAATGGTAGAAATTTTGAAATGGGAGGACTATTTAATCATAAATTTCAGTCATAGTAGAGCCTCATTGAGATTCAATATAAAAATTTGTAGTAATCCCAATATTCACAGTTTTGTGATTTTTCTCAAAAAGGCAGACATGGAAAATAACACACATTTTGGAGATAATAGAAAAGTAATTCTCATGGTTTGTGTTCTGCCAAGAGTTGGTTAGCGCTTTTGTGGGCCCCAAGTGTTAGATTTGTTAGAATTCAACAGCCATTTCCGTTCCCAGACATAGCTCCTTCCTAAAAATCATGCCAACCACAGGGTGTTGGACTATTACAGAAATTAAGGTTTGCCACTTCATAAGCATGAAATTATTTTGCTCATTTGTATAATTTTGATTCAGTGCCAGCAGTTTCTCCCCACTTCCACATTTTATTTTACTTTTTATTTAAGGCATCTTGTTTCCTTTGACTGACACTAGGCCTACAGGAAACGTTCAATAAATATTATCTGAAGTAAATTATTTATTTATTCATTTATTTATTTATTTTGGCACCTGCTATGTGCCAAGCAGGATTCCTTCAGTGACGTAAATGGCTAAGTTCTGTACTACTAGCTGAAATATTGGTGGAACCCATCCAGAGGTGCCTCTGGACACTAGGCCTGGCAACCTGCTTCTGAAAGGTCACAGCCGTGAAAACCTTATGGAACAGTTCTACTTTGCACACATGAGGTTACCATGAGCTGGAATCAAATTGACAGCAACTAACACCAACAACAGCAACATTTGCCCAGCATGTCTAGCTAGAACACATCAGTGAAAAAATCAGAGAAGGATTTCTACTTTAAAAGAGCTTTTACTCTAACAAGAGGAGATAAATAATGAAGCAATCATAACAAATAAGTATATTATATAGTATGTTAGAAGACAATGAATGCTAAGGAAAAAAGAAAAAAAATAACAAGATTAAGCATGCATGGGAATGACGTTGAAATTTTAAATAGATTAGTCAGGTTAGACTTAATTAAGTTGGCAATTGTATAAAAACTTAATGGAGTTCAAGGAGTTAGTTACGTGGATATTTTGGAGAAGTACTTTTCAAAAAGAGGGAGTAACATGTGCAAAGGCCCTGAGGGGAGAGTGTGCCTTTAATATTTTAGGAACAATGAAGAGGATAGCGTTCCTAGAATGGAATAAACTAGGACAAAAAATGTAGGCAGTAAGACTGGAGAAGTATTGGAGAACTATTCATAAATAAATGATAGAGAATAAAGCCAGTATGCATTATAATAAGTGAGTTTGCTATCATAATGCATACAAGATTGAGTTATTGATTTCAGAACTTATGAAACCCTTGTATGTACTAATGAAAGCTATGAATTTTGGTTTGATGATGATTGTTTAATTGCATGAAATTATTTTAAAAATGCTCATTACTTAAGACTTGCCTCACTATGTTTATTAATTTCATTGAAAAGGAAAAATTAATGTTTGACATAGTAAGCGGTTGAAAGAAAGGGAGACAGTAGCAAGCACCATGATGCGTGGAATGGCTTCCATCCCTGTTTCCTCCTTAATGTAAACACATTGCTTAGCCCAATCCATGAACTATGGTGTATATTGAATAAATACTCATTAAATGAATGAATGAGTGCTTTAATAAATGAAAAGATAAATTAACCACAGAATACAATTTCCCTAGAATGTCTATTTAAAGTCTATTGTCACAGTAAGGCAAAGGCATTCTAAAAATCTTGTGCTGACCGAATTATATGTATTATTGGGAGTAAACATTAAAAAGTACATTAGAATTTTCTTACTAAACATAAAAATAAAGTAACCTAAAGGGAAAACATTAGGTAATTTTTGAAGTATGGTGAAGAAACTGCCTTATTTGGGATGGTCTGCCATCTCATCCAATATCCTGTAGTAAACATTTGTCATTCTTATTAGCTGCCCAACAACTAAACTACTCCCTGATTGAGAGGTTTACTCTTTTTGAGTCTTGGGGGGAGGCAAAGTCGTTTCAGATTATAAATTGTGAAAATGGCAAATACTCATTTTCCAGTCTCCCTTGAAACTAGGGTAAGTATACACAAATGCTGGAGGGTTCAGCAGTGACAATTAGATGCAACTACCCAGGACTATTACAATAGAGAGTCATGAACACAGATACTTATTTCTGAGGATGGTGGTAATTGCAACAAGATTGAGTCCAAAGACAAGGGCAGGGTTACTAGTTGCAACATCCAAGCTCCCCTACCAACTGTGTCAGGGGTTCAAGAGTAACTAGTGTTTTGAGATGGCCCCAGGAGATTACTGTTGGACTGGTTCTCAGTGTGAATCTTTCCTTGTACCTCTATACTTGTTCTACAGTCCTTGATAAGCTTCCCGATATCCTTTTAATGAATTCCTTTTTCTACTAAGATCAGTCAGACACGCTTTATTTTGTTTGTATCTAAGCTCTTTTTTTTTTTTTTTTTTAGCAAAGAGAAATTTATGCTTTCACAGTCCAGGAGGCTAGAAGTGCGAATTCAGGGTGCCAGCTCCACGGGAACACTTTGGCTCTGGGGACAGGTCCTTGACATCAATCTTCCCTGGTCTAGGAGCTTGTCAGCACAGGGACCCTGGGTCCAAAGGATGTGCTATTCTCCCAGCTCTTGTTTCTTCATGGTTTGAAATCCCACCTCTAAGCTCTTAATGATATATGAATTTAACAAGAATCTAATCATTTTAAACTGATTTTCATCTCAGATGTGAATAAGTGAGCCTCAGGACATAAAACCCTCATGTAAAGCTGGGTGGCTAGGTTGTAATGAGAATGTTGGACTGGTCCAGTGAACTGGCCCTCTTTTGTGTCTTTTCTTAGAGGGTGTATGTATATATTTGTTTATATATATGTACATATATATAAACCCAAAACCAAACTCTTTGCCGTCGGGTCGATTCCAACTCATAACTACCCTGTAGGAAAAAGTAGAACTGCCCCATAGAGTTTCCAAGGAGTGGCTGGTGGATTCAAACTGCTGACCTTTTGGTTAGCAACCATATCATTTAACCATTGCTCCACCAGGGCTCCTATATATATGTGTGTGTGTGTGTCTGTGTGTGTCTGTGTGTGTCTACATATATATACATATATATATATATATACACATATATATATATATATATACACACACACACATATGCATACTTCCAAACACCAGGAAGTAATGATATCTGAGAAAGATTAATTTTATGACAATCATTGATTACTTCATTAAGGGAACTAGGAAAGCTTCAAGTATGTATTCATGAAAAGTCTTCTCACTTCAAAACCAAATAAAGAGATTGAGAATTTTGGTAAAAGGAAGCGCTATCCTATGTACCCTTTTGACCTCTATTTTGCTGTAAATGATGATGTATTTTAAGAGCCTAGATCTCATGAATCTATAACTGAATGGGTCCCTTGAAGGTTAAGAATGAAATCAGAAGTCTTAGCTTACATTAGTGAATTGTCCAAGCCTGGGGCCATTTTGGAATACAATACTCTTTCAGTTGTTTTTTTCCCTGAGAGAGCAAATGTATTATTGATCATATAAGCATGAATTTAATCAGAAGAGTATTGATTTCAAAGGTTCTATGAGTAAGTTGGAGTGTATGAGCCAGAGCTTGAGTGGTAGGAGTAGAAAGGAGAGGTTATGAATTTGACTCAAGAAAAAAATATGCAAAGCAAGCCAGAACTGTCTGGATGAATATAGAAAACTCCCATCTAACTAAAACTATGTGCAAAGTCAATCATTTTTATATGTTAAAGAGAACAAACACATGTCAGTAGTCAGATGTAATAAAAAAAAAAAAAAAATCCCAGAACAGAGGATAAGAGAAAATTTCAGTGGAAAAAGTAAAAAAATTTCCCAAAAGTATGGTTTAAAAACTAGATCACATAAGTGTTTAAAGAAGGTTGCACACATGCTATATGTCTTTACTTCAAATGAGCTTGAGTGAATTGAATATGTCCCACCTGGAGAAGAACATCGTGCATGGTAAGGTAGAGGGTCAGTGAAAAAGAGGAAGAGCTTCAAGGAGATGGATTGACACAGTGGCTGCAACAATGGGCTCAAACATGGCGATGATAGTACGGGTGGCAAAGGACTGGGCAATGTTTCCTTCTGTCGGACATGGGGTCACTATGAGTTGGAACGGACTGGAAGGCACCTAACAACAACAGCAATGATCTATAGTAACAGTAAGGAAAAGAATCATTGTGCTGTAACATGTAGCCTGTGTGTTTTTAAAACACGTAGATCATTCCAAGTCAGTCTTCAGTCTAACACTATATTTTTTAAATCTATGAATATGCATCAAAAAGGTTAGCATTATCCTATCATAATATTAGGTTTAAGCATTTAGATTGTGGAAGTGCATATAACTTATTATCTTGTTTCTTTTAAACTGGCAGGAAAATAAATGATTTGCTTTAAAATTAGAAAAAAAATCTTGAAATAAAAATTTCATTTCTGAAATTGTTTCTTAGAAACACTCAAAGCCAAGTTAGGGGATATTCCATTAGGAATTGTCTTTCTTTCCCAGAGCATACCTGTGGCCAAGTTAACACAAATGTTAAAGAACAGGATCATGTTTTCTTCTTATCACACACCAAACCATCTGTTTTTTTCACAGATAAAATAAATGGTGGATCATTTGCCTAAATCATCCCTGGTAATATAACCTAGAGAAAATGATAGACATGTTTACCCCTGTACAAATGCAAAATTAATTTCAACTCTTCTCATAATATAAGAAACTAAATCTCATTATTAATTGCAGCCTCTTTATTTATTAGATATTCCTTCAATTAATTACACAAGGAAAAATACATTTGATTAAAATACATCGAAAACCTGAATCAGGTTGTCGTTGTTTCTACTGTTATATTTGTTTTTGATATGAAATTAAATTCTCTTTAACATTTTTAGTTTAAACTGATGTTTACACATAGTAAAATGCTATGCAATTGCAATTGGTTTCTTTTTAAAATATCAATGGCTGAAATGTTTATACACTATCCTTTGTTTTGTTGAAAGCGTATTTTAAATGAAGATTCTTTATAGCATGATAACCTTGTCTAGTGTTGAATACAGCATTTAATTCATTAAAGAATACTTTTCAAAAATGTGGTTTGATTAGGTTTTATTATTATTTACATATTTCTGAGTGGGTAAGCTTATATTAAAAAAAAATTAATCCCAGTGACGTTCTGATTTACAGACAGAAATACTTGGGTTTGAATCTCAGTCTCACCACTTGAGTTTTTAATCTGAGCAGGACATTTAGTCTTCTTTAGTTTTTATACCTTTACAATGAAGAAGATTTACCTACTTCACAGTATTATTTTGAGGATTAAATGACAACATGTAAGTAGACCTAAGGTCAATTAATAATTACTATCAACTTCTTAAAGTGCTTTAGAGTCTACAGCACACTTTTGCATATATATTTAAATCTGATTTTGCATTAACCCTCTGCATTCAATAATGTAAACTTGACAGGTAAGACAATGAAGGCTGTAGTTGTTGTTAGGTGCCATCAATTTGGTTCTGACTCATAGCAACCCTGTGTACAACAGAACAAAACAGTGCCCGGCCCTGTGCCATCCTCATGATCATTGTTATGCTTGAGCCCATTGCTGCAGCCACTGTTTCAATCCATCTCGTTGACGGTCTTCCTCTTTTTCACTCTCTCTCTACCTAAAGATATCAAGCATGATGTCTTTCTCTAGGGACCGATTCCTCCTGATAATATGTCCAAAGTAAGTGAGAAGAAGTCTCACCGTCCTGGCTTCTAAGGAGCATTCTGGCTGTACTTCTTTCAAGACAGATTCATTCATTCTTTTGGCAGTCCATGGTATAGTCAATATTCTATCCTTGAGATGGTCTCTAAATTCAGGTAGGATATACTCGAGGTTGTACTTTGGTTCTCTTTGACTTGTTCTAATTTTCTTCAGCTTCAACTTGAATTTGCATATGAGCAATTGATGGTATGCTCCACAGTTGGCCACTCACCTTGTTCTGAATGATGTAAACTTGACAGGTAAGACAATGAAGGCCATAAGAGGTTAAATGACTCAGATAATTAATAGTAGACTTAAGGATACAATGTAAACCTTTCAGTTCCCTGTTCAATAATATTTACAATATGATATTTTGATTAGTATAAATGGAGGAACACATAAACAGATAATCAAGAATGTGATATATGGAAGTTAAGTTTTTTGAGGTGTTATGTTTTGCTTTAAAGGAAGAGAGACAAGGATGTGATTAAATAATAAATGCCCGGATACTTATAAGTGTGTGTGTCTCTGTATCTGTTCTACTTAAAAGATAGTCAAACTGCACAAATAAAAAAAACAACAGAGAATAACAAATGTCGGAGAGGCTGCAGGGAGGCTGGAACTCTTATACACTGCTGGTGGGAATGCAAAATGGTACAACCATTCTAGTACATGATATGGTGCTTCCTTAGGAAGCTGGAAACAGATATACCGTATGAACCAGCAATCCCACTCCTAGGAATATATCCTAAAGAAATAAGAGCCATCACAAGAATAGACATATGCACACCCATGTTCATTGTAGCACTGGAAACAACCTAGATGCCAATCACCAGACAAATGAATAAACAAACTATGGTGCATACACACAATTAAGTACTATGAAATGATAAAGAACAATGATGAATCTGAGAAGCATCTCACAATATGGATGAATCTGGAGGACATTATGCTGAGTGAAATAAGTCAATCACAAATGGACAAATATTGAATGAGACTACTACTATAAAAACTCATGAAAAAGTTTACATGCAAAAAGAAACAATCTTTGATGGTTATGAGGGAAGGGAGGGGTGGGGATGGAAAAACACTAAATAGATAGTAGATAAGTGGTAACTTTGGTGAAGGGTAAGACAGTACACAATACTGGGGAAGCCAGCACAACTTGTACAAGACAAGGTCATGGAAGCTCCATAGACACATCCAAACTCCCTGAGGGACTGAATTACTGTGCTGAAGGCTGTGGGTAGCATGATCTCAGGGAACATCTAGCTCTATTGGCATAACATAGTTTACAAAGAAAATGTGCTACATTCTACTTTGGTGAGTAGTGTCTGGGGTCTTAAAAGCTTGTGAGCAGCCATCTAAGATACTCTACTGATCTCACCCTGTTGAGAGCAAGGAAGAATGAAGAAAATTAAAGACACAAGGGAAAGATTAGTCCAAAGGACTAATGGACCACAACTACCACGGCCTCCACCAGACTGAGTCCAGTACAATTAGATGGTGCCTGGCTACCACCACTGACTGCTCTGACAGGGATCACAATAAAGGGTCTTGGACAGAGCTGGAGAAAAATGTAGAACAAATTTCTAACTCAAAAAAAGACCAGACTTACTGGCCTGACAGAGACTGGAGAAACCCAGAGAGCATGGCCCTCAGACACTCATTTAGCTCAGTAATGAAGTCACTCCTGAGGTTCACCCTTCCACCAAAGATTAGACAGACCATTAAAACAAAATAAGACTAAAGGGGCACCATCCCAGGGGCAAGGACTGGAGAGCAGAAGGGGACAGGAAAGCTGATAATAGGGAACCTGAGGTTGACAAGAGAGAGGGTTGACATGTCATGAGGTTGTTAACCAATATCATAAAACAATATGTGTACTAACTCTTTAATGAGAAGCTAGTTTGTTCTGTAAACCTTCATCTAAAGTACATTAATTTAAAAAAAAATTAAACATTAAATGCAAAAAAAAAGAAAAAGACGAATTGTTCTATAGGGCATCTTAAGCTATACATCAGACAAACAAGGCAGTAAAAAGGTGTGACTTAACATGGTTTTTCTTTTTACATCAAAAAGAAGATAAGTAGAAAAGAAGGGGTTATTTGGATAAAGATACTTATTCTGAAATGTAGTCATCTCACTACAGAGCAGTTGACCTCAGCTGACACATCAGGGGCAAAATGCTTTTTTCCTGACCTTAGAAATGTAAGGTCCTCAAATAAAACTTCTCACATGACTTGAGAATACCTCCTTGGTGTATTTTCTGTTATACCCAAAGACCACATCAATTTCTTTAGGACTTCCTATCAGCACACTGGCTTCTTTTGTTATAATAATCCCTTCACAACAGTTTGCTGTATACTTACTTTCCATGGACAAGACAATGTTAAACTGGGTTAAAAGTTTCTAATTGAACTTAGAAATAATTAATTCCACAATTTATTTAAACAATCACAATAAATTTGGTAATTAAATTTTGATGTATTTGAACCTGATACGTTTTTCAAACCACAAATACAGGTATGCAACTATGTAACATTATAACCCAAAAATGAACTTAATTTCTATATTGATTTCCCACTTTTTTCTGATGACAGAATGAATATTCTGATCACTTTAAGATAATTAGAATCAAATTGAGAGATTGAAAGACATTTTATATTTAAAAGTAAGACATAGAAGATTGTCCATCGTACTTTAAGACTAACTTTTAATTTGCAAAGGTATGAGCAGTTCATTGTTGGTAGCACTTCTCAGTCTTAATCACTTTTGAGGTGGTATTTATGAAGCATCTATCATGCCCTCAGGGATTGTATTGCCGTAGTTGCTCCCCCGTCTAGTTTCTGACTGTCATGGTTCTCATTGCCATCTCCCAGATGCATTGTAATATTACCTGGGGTCCTCATGTTCTCAGTGGTACGTCTGCAGCACCCTCAGTGATATGAGAAAGTATTTGATGATCACTCCAGGGGGTTGTTTGAAGCTGAGTCCGTGCTTATCTCTAGGTAACTTTTGCAGCATCTCTGATGTGGACGTGTTACTGCCAACCGTACTCATTCTTCTGTGTTCAGATACTTAGACTTAAACAGAGATCAATTTCTCCTCTCTTTTCCAAGAAGTTGGCCTAAAGGATGAGGGAAGGGGCACAGGGCACAGGACCTATTTCGCATGTCTGACTCTTACTTTGCTGAAACTTTTTCTGCCCTCCATCCTCACTCCTTTTGGAGGTTCATACTTAGTATCACTGGGAGCTCCCTCAGCCAGAATTCTTCTCCCCACCCCCCACCTCTACCTTTTTTTCCTCTTTTACAGCTGTGTTGAAACACTTGCACTTAAAGCCAGTAATTTATACTTTTGTTTTCTGATTTCTCCAGGGCACTTGAGATTATGTCATTTCCAAACCTCCCATACACAGAGGAGGGAAATTATGTTTTAAAAAAATGGGAACAGAGGGGAGACAGCAATGAATGTTTCACAGACCATTCTAGTATATATCTTTTAAATGAAATAATATTTATGACCATAACTATGCAACAATAATGTAAGTAGATGAATATTAATACTAATTTATATGAATTAGTGTTAAAAATAGTTACAGAACACTATGACTTCATCATCATATAAATATTCAAAAATCTAATATATATTTGAATCTATACTTTTTCATTGGAGTAAGTTCTGCAATTACATATATCAAGTTATAAACAGTGGCCATATTTTATTTTTAATACAATGAGTGCTTTACTTTTTTAAATGTTTGCTTATATATTTTCCTTATATAAGAATTTTATATTTAGAAATTAAAAGACATGATTATTAATTAAAAATAACTTTATCTTAATCATTATTAAGTATAAAATGCATGCCCACAAATTCACCTGATTTAAAAAAATCCTTTGGTTATGATTAACAAAAATAAAATAACCAATTTATAAAAATACAAGGTACAAAATATATTCATGATTGATGGCACTATCTTTGCAGACTGACTCAACTGAGATGTGAATAATTACACACACATTCACCTCTAAAAAAGGGAACAGCTAAACAAGAGGACAATGGACAGTTGTTCTTCTTCTCCAGAATGATGGCCAATCATACAACAAAAAACAAACCATCAATCAAACAAATAGGCACTCAAGTTATATTTTTGCAGTCTATTTATTTGTTTCAACTAAATAAATTATCCTGAAAGATAAAAAACAACAGCTCAAAAATCAAAATTCAGAAAATTTCTCAGCTGTAAGGATCCTGCATTGAAATATAAAAAAAGTCTTAACATTTCTGAAGGGGGGAGAAAAAGGTTGCAAATAAAATATCACAATGAAAACCAATTTAGAAAAAGTGTTTCTGTTTAAACTGTAAAATAAACATAATGGAATGAGAACTCTGTTGTGCTAAATATTGTCCTTTGCAACTATTAACTCAGCTGATTTGCCATCTGTAGAAACAAAGCTAGGCTATAGCAAAGGTTTATAAAGATGGACTAGTGGGAATTTCATATATGGGCCAGCAGATGTCACTTTTGTTAAAAGACTGAGTAATCATTTATGATGGGTAATTTTCTGCTATGGTTGTGGGCAGAATTTCAACATGTGAAGGATTTAGCCCTGACCCTCTTTTCACCTTACCAACTACTTTACACTAATGACAACAGGATCAGTAAATTAAAAGTGCCAGCTGCCCTGCCATCATTTTCCAAAGCTGTTTGGTCTAACTGTAATTTATGGTCAATGGTTATATAAGCAGCATTGCCAAATCTCTGTAATTATTACAGATATGTAACCAGGCATAGAGAATAAATGATGCTGCAAGCTAAACCAAGCCCTGACATTACTATAATTAGCCGATGATTCATGCCATTTGTTCTTCTTAGAAGATTTCTGGAGTAGCCAGAAAATTGAGCCTCCATTTTTTAAATTAGAGATTTTCTTTTTTAAAAAATAAATAAATAAATAAAACCAGAGTTATTCATTTAATAGACCAAAGCTGTTAATCTACCAACCTGAATCACTCAAAACATAATATCTTAGAGTGTGACCTTCTAAAAGACTGACTGGTATGAAATATTTATAAGGTAAACAAATAATTATAAAAGTAATTTTTTTAGAATCAAGGCAGAATATCTGAAATTTATATTCATTTAATATCTCCAAAATCACAATCAAAATAATTAGATGTGGCATGCATATGTGTGTGCGTGCGTGTGTGTGCTCGAGCCCTGGAATGCTGACCTACTCAAATGATATACAGGCATACTTTGTTTTATTGTGCTTTGCTTTATTGCGCTTTGCAGATAATTGCATTTTTTACAAATTGAAGGTTTGTGGTAACCTTGTGTCAGGCAAGTCTACTGGCACCATTCTTCCAACAGCATGTGCTCACTTCATGTCTCTGTGTCACATTTTGGTAATTCTCACAATATTTCAAATTTTTTCCTTATTATTATATCTGTTGTGGTGATCTGTGATCAGTGATCATTGATGTTACTATTGTAACAGTTTTGGGGACCATGAACAACACCCATATAAGATAACAAACTTAATTGATAAATGTTGCATATGTTCTGACTGCTACACCAACCAGTCATTCCCTGATTCTCTCCTTCTCCTAGGGCCTCACTATTTGCTGAGACACAGCAATATTGAAATTAAGGCCAGTTAATGACCCTTCAATGGCCTGGAAGTGTACAAGTGAAAGGAAGAGTCTCCCATCTCTCACTAAACCAAAAGCTAGAAATGATTAAGCTTAATGAGGAAGGCATGTGGAAAGCCAAGATGGGCTGAACGCTAGGCCTCTTGCAACAAACAGCCAAGTTTTCAATGCAAAGGAAAAGCTCTTTGGGGAAATTAAAAGTACTACTCCGGGGAAAACACAGATGATAAGAAAGTGAAACAGCCATATTGTTGATAAAAAGTTTTAGTGGTCTGTATAGAAGATCAAACCAGCCACAACATTTCCTTAAACCAAAGCCTAATCCAGAGAAAGGCCCTAACTCTAGTCAATTCTATGAAGGCTGAGAGAAGTGAGGAAGGTGCAGAAGAAAATTTTGAAGATAGCAGAGGTTGGTTTACGAGGTTTAAGGAAACAAGCTATCTCCACATCATACAAGTAAAAGGTGAAGCAGTAAGTGCTGTTGTAGAAACTGCAGCGAGTCATCCGGAAGATCTAGCTAAGATAGTTAGTTAATGAAGGGGGGCTACACTAAACAACAGATTTTCAGTGTAGATTAAACAGCCTTCTATTGAAAGAAAATGCCATCTAAGACTTTCATAGCTGGAGAGGAAAAGTCAATGACTGATTTCCAAGCTTCAAAGACAGGATAGCTGTTTTGTTAGAGTCTGATGGAGCTGGTGGCTTTAAGTTGAAGTTGAAGCTCATTTACCATATCAAAAATCCTAGGGCCCTTAAGAATTATGCTAAATCTACTCTCTCTGTGCTCCATAAATGGAATAACAAAATCTGGACGACAGTACATCTGTTTAAAACATGGTTTACTGAATATTTTAAGCCCACTTTTGAGACCTACTGCTCAGAAGAAAAGATTCCTTTCAAAATATTACTGCTCATCACCAATGCACCCAGTTACCCAAGAGCTCTGATGTAAATATACAAGGAAATTAATGTTGTTTTCATGCCTCCTACCACATCCATTCTGCAGCTACGGATCAAGGAGTAATTTTGACTTTCAAGTCTTATTATTTAAGAAATGTATTTCATAAGGCTATAGTTGCTATAGATAGTGATTCCTCTGATGGATCTGGGCAAAGTAAATTGAAAACCTTCTGGAAAGAATTCACCATTCTAGATGCCATTAAGTACATTGGTGATTCATGGGAGGAGGTCAAAATATCAACACTAAAAGGAGTTTGGAAGAAGTTGATTCCAACCTTCATGGATCACTTTGAGGGATTCAAGACTTCAGCGGACGAAGTAACTGCAGATGTGGTAGAAATAGCAAGAGAACTAGAATTAGAAGTAGAACCCAAAGATGTGCCTGAATTGCTACAATCTCATGAGAAAACTTTAATGGTTGAGGAATTGCTTCTTATTTATGAGCAAACAAAGTGGTTTCTTGAGATGGAAGCTGCTCCTGGTGAAGATGCTGTGAACTTTGTTGAAATGGCAACAATAAAATTAGAATATTACATAACCTTAGTTGATAAAGCAGCAGCAGGTTTTGAGAGGATTGATACCAATTTTGAAAGAATTTCTACTGTGGGTAAAATGCCGTCAAATAGCATTGTATGCTATCGAGAAATCTTTCATGAAAGGAAGAGTCAATTGATGCAGCAAACTTCATTGTTGTCTTATTTTAAGAAATTGCCACAGCCACCCCAACCTTCGGCAACCACCACCCTGATCAGTCAGCAGTCATCAAAATCAAGGCAAAAAGACAAAAAGATTATGACACGTTGGAGGCTTAGATGATGGTTAGCATTTTTTGGCAAAAAAGTATTTTTTAATTAAGGTATATACTTTTTTTTTAGATATAATGCTATTGCACACTTAATAGACTATAGTGTAAACATAAGGTTTATATGCACTGGGAAATTAAAAGAAGTTGTGTGATTCACTTTATTACTATATTTGCTTTATTGTAGTGGTCTGGAACTGAACACACAATATCTCTGAGGTATGTCTGTAATATACTCTGTAAGAAAGGACAAGATTCTCCAAGTTATTTCTTTGGATGTGGAAAGCATATTAAGTGTCATATCATGACTGTGTAAAATTCTATCAGAAATCTTCAGGTATAATTATTATTATGATCAGTAATTTCATATAATAGTAAGATTGGCCACAGCTTCTTTGGTCAAAACTGTGAGTAACAGTAGAATAACTTGAGGAGTCCTGTGTTTAAATCATTATTCTCCCCAGTGTTAAGCTTGTGTATTTGATAAGCTATTTAATTTCTCTAATCTGCACAGTTTTGTCACCTGAAAATAAGATAACAATCTCTCAGAACAGTTGTGTTGGTTAAATGAAATAAGTAAAACAACTACAAAACTTGGTCCTTTCAGAATCCCAAAAGAACTTGTTAGCACTCATACTAAGTAACTTCAACTTTCCAATGAGACTACTGATATGATCCACTGTGTCATAACCTGGTCATTCCAATTTAAAAAAAAAAAAAAAAAAATTGCTGTTGAGTCAATTCCAACTCATAGCGGCCATATAGGACAGAATCAAACTGCCCCACAGGGTTTCCAAGGAGCAGCTGGTGGATTTGAACTGTGGAACTTTTGGTTAGCAGCTGTAGCTCTTAATCACTGTGCCACCCAGGCTTCAAACCCATTGCCTTCAAGTCGATTCCAACTCATAGCAACCTTATAGGACAGAGTAGAACTGCCCCATAGGGTTTCCAAGGAGTGGCTGGTGGATTCAAACTGCCAACCCGTTGGTTAGCAGCCAAGCTCTTAACCACTGTCCCACCAGGGCTCGGAAGATTTCCTAAAAATGATTTATTCTAATTTCTTAATCAATATGTCTTTATTTGCTATTTTCAGTGCCTTAATATTTTGAGAAAATGGAATTCAGACACTGCTTGAGCATTTCCAGTTCACTGCTTCACAAAATGGTTCTTTCCAGTTTTGAATAGCTATACCTGTACTAGTAATATTGACTTAAAATCTGCTTTCCAATTGCTACTTCAATCTGGCCCCAGAACTGGGTTCAATAGATATACAAAACAAATTTTTCACATCAGAACACTTTAGTATTTTATGACAGAATTTTATAGGCAATAGATTTCTAGTCCTTACAATATTTTCCAGTAGTCATATTAAAATAAGTGTATTATTGCCAAACACATAGTTTTGTTTTGAGGATTTAATATGTTGCTTGTAAAAAAGAATTAGCTCAGTGTCTGGCATATAATAAATATCCCATAAATTTACATTGTCTTTGCCATACCCTTCAACTTTATTGTCTAGCTTCTAAAGGTACACCACATATCATCCTTCCATATCTTGGAATATTGTGAATAAAACTGAGCATACTGTCCCAGATGTGGAATCATTATCCCTCATAGTATAGTGATTAATTTTAATTGTATTATTGTTTTAGGATATTAATCATAGTATTGACTCAGGTTGAGTTGTGCTAAACAGAAATTCTTACATAATTTAGAACTATTTTGTTTTCAATTAACAAAAGAACCAAATATCTTAAAGAATAATGGTTTCATTGGATCAAGTTACTAAAATGTTAAAGAGTAGGTCTTTATTCCGACCCAGAATTATCAAGAGGCACAAATGATATTTCCAAGACAAATGATATTACCAAGGCATATGATGTTACTAAGACCTAGACACTTTGTCTCTCTATCTCTCTCCATCTCAGTTCATCGATATGGTTCAATTACGTTTCAATCATACGATAGCTTGTCCCTTTTCTCTTTTTGTGGTAAAAGTTTATCTTATAATGGAATCATAAAGAAGTATGTATATATGTACATATACAGAGAGAGACATCGTTAGATAGAAAGAAAGAAAGGAGGGAAGGAAGGAAGGAAGAAAATTATCTACTTTGCCATACATGTCACAAGTATTGTTGAGATCTCCAAAGTCATTCTGATTCTTGATCCTTTATACAAACCTTATCTTTTTTTCCATTTTCTGGAACTTGTTAATGACTTCTCTTAATTTCTAGTCTTATGAAGTATCATGATTATTGATTGACATGTTTCATCAGTTGGGATTGTCTTCAGTGGGTCCTTTCAACTTGGGTATTTATATTACTCATTTACAGAAAACTTCCTTAAAATGTTTCTTTTGTGATGGTGTTGCTATCATTTTATCTATTATTCAGATATCAGTATTCCTGGAGTGTCCTCTAATTGTCTTATCTGTTTTTCTCCTATTTTCCCTTCTCTTTGTATTTGATTTTCTTTCTGGGAGAATGCGTAAAATTTATCTTCCAAACCCTCCAGTGATGGGGAGCAAAAACACTTTAAATAGTTTGCTGTATGTGGCAGTGACAAAAGGTTGGATGAATGCAGTTTGATTATAGAAGAAAAAATACCACACGTTGGGTGCTGGTTCAAAGAATGCACCACCCTCTGTAAAAGAGCATCTTGACCTCTCATGGTATTAGTTCTTAACTAGTAATGTAAGTGAGTCTTCAGTAAGGTATTGCACCAATCTGTCCTAAAGGCAAGCCACTTTTGCATGATAAGAGTATGCACAAGACCAGTGAGTTTCATGGAAGTGCACCCTATGCTGCATTTATTTTGGTGTGATTTAAGTTACTGATCTAAATCAATACTAGGATGATATCTATAGATTTTGGTGTTGTTAAGGTAGGCAAATCCTTATCTACATGAGGTGGCTATTCCAACGGTAGCAAATCATAGACTTATCCAAGATGGAAAGTCCATCGTAATTAACCTGCCATCAGGTGAATGGCTGGTGTTCTCAGGGAATAAATTCATATTCTGGCTAAGCATTGGCCTGTGCTATTAGCATTCTGGGAATGCACCAATGGGGTAACCAGGTCAGTCTTCGTTAGGCAAAGCCTGTTAAGTTGAGTTCAGGTATAGCCTTCATCACTGACACCATGGCCACTTTGTAGATCTAGTTGTTAGGCAAGTATCTCCTTTCTCCTTTCTTTGGACATTTATAACAATGGTTGCATATTCTCTGTAGTTCCATATCCCACAAGACACCTCTCACCTCTATGGTCCAGGCTCCATACAGGAGCATTGTTATCATAGCTATGGCTACAACTAGTTGAACTGAAATCCTGGGATCTGGTAACACCGCCTCTTTCTTTTTTTCTCCAGACAAAGGCATAGTAAAGTCTTGCTGCTGTTTCTAATGTGTGAATTTCTACACAATCTTCTCTTGGCCTTTCTGTTCTTTCAAAGCTTATATTACTATCCCTCCACTGAGCTATCTGTAGTGAGTTCTAATTCTCTTATTATGTAGAATGACTTCTTATTGATATTAACCCATTGCTCTGAACACGTAAGGAGAATTTATGTCCACATTTCGTGAGTATTACCCCCATTTATGGATTTCCGTCCAAGCATCAACTCTTTAAATCAGTTGCTCATGTATGTTAGAGTGGAACTGTGATCCACAGGGTTTTCAATGTCTGGTTTTTCAGAAGTAGATCACCAGGACTTTCTTCTGAGGCACTCCTGAGTGAACTCAAACCTCTAACTTTTCAGTTAGTAGCTAAGCACATTAACCATTTGCACCACCCAGGGACTACATTGGCTCTTTACTTCCTCTTGATTTTGCTTCCTGTTTCGTTTTGGTTAATTTTTACACAAGCAAAATTTTACTACTTGTCTTGCCCACGAGACACCCCTTGTTTAGTCATTCTTGTTTAGTCACTTTCTCCCAGAAAAGTCTGGCTGATCTAAAAAAATTTCCCCTGAATATATTAAATTTTTTTGTCTCTGGACTAAAAATGAAGCATTTACTACCTTCTATAATAGATTTAATTTCTGTGCTCCCATTTTACATACTTTCATCTGAAAAATACTCTGATATTTATGTGCTCCTTTGTAATTTTCTCTCTTATTTAAAAAAAAAAATTTCACTAGCATTTTTGTGTCTGCTCTTTTGTCCCTTGCATTTTGTCCCTTGTGTTTTTCTCTATAATGTAATATTACTGAAAAAAAAAAAAAGACTTCGATTACTGTCATTTTGCATGTAAAACAAAGCAAAATACTACCTGCTTCAATTTTTTCTTCTAAATGGTCCACTTACTCTTATTAAGCCTCAATATGCTGCACATAGAAGAAGTATCATTGACCACCATCAATGTATATGACCTACTTTTTAACCCTGTTGCTCTAAGTGTTGCCATATTTCATTCATCATTTTACAAAGTATTTTCTTTTTTAACTGACATTACTGAGATATAATTTACATAAATTAAAATGTATCACAGTCTGATGAATTTTAATAAATGTATAGTCTTGACTCTGTTAATATGGTGAATTACCCTAATGGGTTTCTAAATTTTAAACGAACCTTGCATTCCTGAGATTATTATTAATATTATAATTTCTTTCCAGATATCCTCCACTTTAAGTGCTTTTCATTTCTTGTGTTGACCCAATTTTCATATTTAATATTTTCTTCCTCCTGAAGAGTTTCTTTTAACATTTCTTTTTTTTAAACAATTTCTTTATTGTAAATGATATGTCAACATTCTATATTGAAATATAATATAAATAAAATACAATTATTTTACTTGATTGTTAATGTTTGGACTGGTAGAGACTATATGCTGTTCATCTCTGTATACTCCCCAGAGCCTAGAATAATGTTATCTTTAATGAAAGGGTGTTAGAATGAAATTAAAACGATGAATATATAGATGGATTTCTAAATACAAAAAAAAAAAAAAATTCTGTTTAATTGTATCATACACAAATTACTTTAATTAAAAATGTTTTGCCTGTTATTTTGCACTACAATTTGCTGGTATTGCTTTGGCCAAATCACATTTCTAGGCAGTTAGTTACCAAGAAAGTAATCTGATTCTCTTCTTAAATGTTCCATGCTTTTTTAAAAATTTATCTTATTTTGTTGTACTTTAAGTGAAAGTTTACAACTCAAGTTAATCTCTCTTACAAAAATTTATGCATACATTGTTAGGTGACCCTAATTGCTCTCCCTATACTCTGACAGCACATTCCTCCTTTCCACCCCTGGTTTCGCGTGTCCATTCAACAGCTCCTGACCCTCTCTGCCTTTTTATCTCACCTCCAGACAGGAGCTGCCCATTTAGTCTCATGTATCTACCTGAGCTAAGAAGCACACTCTTCACGAGTATCATTTTATGTCCCATAGTCCAGTTGAATATTTGTCTGAAGAATTTGTCTCGGGAATGGTTTTAGTGCTGGTTGACAGAGAGTCCAGAGGCCATGCTTTCTGGGGTTCCTCCAGTCTCAGTCAGACTATTATGTCTGGTCATTTTAGTAGAATTTGAGTTTTGCACTCCACTTTTCTCCTGCTCTGTCAGGGACTCTCTGTTGTGTTCCCTATCAGGACGGTCATTCGTGGTAGCATCATCTACTTCTTCTGGTCTCAGGCTGATGGAGTCTCTGGTTCATGTGGCCCTTTCTGTCTCTTGGGCTGATATTTTCTTTGTGCCTTTGATGCTCTTCATTCTCCTTTACGCCAAGTGGGTTGGGACAAATTGATGCATCTTAGATGGCCGCTCACTAGCTTTTAAGACCCCAAATGCCACTCATGAAAGTAGGATGCAAAACATATTCTTAATAAAATTTGTTATGCCAATTGACCTAGATGTCCGCTGAAAGCATGGTCCCAGACCTCCACCCCTGCTACTCTGTCCCTCAAAGTGTGTGGTTGTATTCAGGAAACTTCTTAGCTTGGTATAGTCCAGTTGTGCTGACTTCCCCTGTAGAGTCTGCTTTCCTTCCCCTCACCTAAGATAATTCTTGTCTACTATCTAGTTAGTGAATACCACTCTTCCTCCCTCCCCACCCTCCATCAAGAAATTTTTCTTCTGTATTTCAAACTTTTCATGAGTTCTTACAATAGTAGTCTTATACAAAATTTGTCCTTTTGTGACTGACTAAATTCACTCTGCATAATGTCTTCCAGATTCCTCCATGTTGTGTTTCACGGATTCATCGTTGTTCTTTACCATTACGTAGTATTCCATTGTATGAATATACCATAAATTGTTTATCCATTCTCCCATTGATGGGCACCTGTGTTGTTTCCATCTTTTTGCTATTGTGAACACTGCTGCAATGAACATGGGTGTGCATATATCTGTTCGTGTTATGGCTCTTATTTCTCTGGGATAGATTCCATGGAGTGGGATTGCTGGACCTTATGGTACTTCTATTTCTAGCTTGTTAAGGAAGTGCCAAATCGATTTCCAAAGTGGTTTTACCATTTTACATTCCCACCAACAGTGTGTAAGTGTTCCAGTCTCTCCACAGCCTCTCCAACATATATTATTTTGTGTTTTTTGGATTAATGCTAGTCTTGTTGGGGTGAGATGGTATCTCATTGTAGTTTTGATTTGCATTTCCGTAATGGCTAATGATCGTGAGCATTTCTTCATGTGTCTGTTAGCCGCCTGAATATCTTCTTTGGTAAAGTGCTTGTTCATATCCTTTTTTGGGGGTTAGAATTTTGTTCTACATCCTTCTCCAGCTCTGTCCAGAAACCTCTGTTGTGATCCTGGTCAGAGCAGACAGTGGTGGTAGCCGGGCACCATCTAGCTGTACTGGACTCAGTCTGGTGGAGGCCTTGATAGCTGTGGACCATTAGGCCTTCCGACTAATCTTTTCCTTGTATCCTGTTCTCTTCATTCTCGCTCGCTCCCGAAGGGATGAGACCAGTGGAGTATCTTAGATGGCTGCTCACAGGCTTTTAAGACCCCAGACACTACTCACCAAGGTAGAA
>NW_004444080.1:6724467-6725731 GCF_000243295.1 Trichechus manatus latirostris
AAACAGGGACAGTTTAACTTCTTCATTACCAATTTGGATGCCCTTTGTTTCTTTTTCTTGCCTTATTGCTCTAGCTAGAACTTCCGGCACAATGTTAAATAAGAGTGGTGATAAAGTGCATCCTTGTCTTGTTCCTGTTTTCAAGGGGAATGTTTTCAGCCTCTCTCCATTAAGAATGAAGTTGGCCATTGGTTTTACATAAATGCCCTTTATTATGTTGAGAAATTTCCCTTCTAAACCTATTGAGAGTTTTTATCAGGAATGGGTGTTGGACTGTGTCAAATGCCTTTTCTGCATAGAATAATAAGATCATATGGTTCTTGTCTTCTTTCAAAAAAAAATTTTTTATTGTTGTATTTAAATGCAGTTTACATTTCAAGTTAGTCTCCCATACAAAATTTTTTTTAACATACATTGGTTTGAGACCCCAAATGCTCACCCCATTCTGCGATAGCACACTCCTCCTCTCCACCCCTAATTCCCCATGAACTTTCAGCCAGCTCCTAACTCTCTGCCTTCCCATCTCACCTCTGGACAGAAGCTGCCCCTTTTGTCTCTTGCATCTATTTGACTAAGAGGTACATTCTTCGCAAGTATCACTTTATGTCCCACAGTCCAGTCCAATTCCTGTCTGATGAGTTGGCCTCAGAAATTGTTTTAGTTGTGGGCCAATAGAGTCCAGGGGCCATGCCTTCTGGGGCTCCTCCAGTCTCAGACACACCATTAAGTCTGGTCTTCTTACTAGAATTTGAGTTCTGTATCCTGTCATTCTACTGCTCAATCAGGGATCCTCTGTTGTGTTCCCTGTCAGGACATTCATTGGTGGTGGCCAGGCACCATCTAGTTTTTCTGGTCTCAGGCCGATAAAGTCTCTGGTCTATGTGGCCCATTCTGTCTTGTGGGCTGATAATTTCCTTTTGTCTTTGGTGTTCTTCGTTCTCCTTACTCCAAGTGGTTGGGACTGATTGATGCATCGTAGATGGCCGCTTGCAAGCTTTTAAGACCCCTGACGTCACTCACCAAAGTAGGATGCAGAACATTTTCTTAATAAGATTTGTTATGCCAATTGACCTAGTTGTACCCTGAGAGAACAGTCCCCAGACCCCCCATCCCTGCTACTCTGTCTCTCAAACTATTTGATTGTATTGAGGAAACCACTTAGCATTGGTTTAGTCCAGTTGTGCTGGCTTCCCCTGTAGTGTGTTCTGTCCTTCCCTTCACCTAAGATCATTCTTATCTACTATCTAGTTAGTGAATAACCCTC
>NW_004444080.1:6727572-6738119 GCF_000243295.1 Trichechus manatus latirostris
CTTTATTTCTTTTTCTAGCCTAACTGCTCTGGCTAGGACTTCCAGCACAATGTTGAATAATAGTGGTGGTAGAGGGCATCCTCATCTGGTTCCTGTTCTCAAGGGGAATGCTGTCAAAGTCTCTCCATTTAGGATGATGTTGGCTGTTGATTTTATATAAATGCCCTTAATTATATTGAGGGATTTCCCTTCTATTCCTATTTTGTTGAGAGTTTTTATCATAAATTGGTGTTGGACTTTGTCAAATGCCTTTTTTGCATCGACTGATAAGATCATGTGGTTCTTGCCTTTTGTTTTATTCATGTGATGGATTATGTTGATTGTTTTTCTAATGTTGAACCATCCCTGCATAGCTGGTATAAATCCCACTTGGTCACGGTGAATTATTTTTTAGATATGTTTCTAAATTCTATTGGCTAAAATTTTGTTGAGGATTTTTGCATCAGAGTTCATGAGGGATATCGGTCTGTAATTTCTTGTGGTCTGTTTACCTGGTTTTGGTATCAGGGTTATGCTGGCTTCATAGAATGAGTTTGGGAGTATTCCATCCTTTTCTCTGCTCAGAAATACCTTTAACAGAAGTGATGTTAGCTCTTCTCTGAAAGTTTGGTAGAATTCTCCAGTGAAGCCATCGAGGTCACGGCTTTTTTTGTTGCGAGGTTTTTAATAAACTTTTCAATCTCTTCTTTTGTTATGGGTTTATTTAGTTGTTCTACTTCTGTTTGTGTTAATTTAAGTACTTAGTGAGTTTCTAGAAATTTGTCCATTTCCTCTATGTTTTCAAGTTTGTCAGAGTACAATTTTTCATAGTAATCTGTTATGATTCTCTTTAATTTCAGTTGGGTCTGTTGTGATATCACCCATCTCATTTCTTACACGGGTTATCTGCTTCCTCACCTGTTTTTCTTTTGTCAGTTTGGCAAAGGGTTTATCAATTTTGCTGATCTTTTCAAAGAACCAGCTTTTGGACTTGTTACCTCTTTCAATTTTTTTTCTATTCTCTATGTCATTTAATTCTGCTCTAATTCTTATTATTTCCTTCCTTCGGTCACCTGTGGGCTTCTTTTGCTGCTCTCTTTCTACTTGTTCCAGTTCTAGGGTTAATGCTTTGATTATGACCCTTTCTTCTTTTTCAATGTGTGCATTTATTGCTATACACTGACCTCTGAGCACTGCTTTTGCTCTATCCCGAAGATTCTGGCAGGATGTGTTTTCATTCTCATTTGATTTATTAATTTCTTTATTCCGTCCTTAATTTCTTCTATAACCTAGTAGTTTTTGAGCAAGGTGTTGTTCAGTTTCCATGTGTTTGATTTTTTTCCTTGCTTTTTGTGTTGTTGATTTCCACTTTTATGGCTTTATGGTCAGAAAAGATGCTTTTTAATATTCCAATGTTTTGGATTTTGTTGAGTCTTGCTTTATCGTCTAATATGTGGTCTATTATTGAGAATGTTCCATGTGCGTTGGAAAAGAAAGTATACTTGGCTGCTGTTGGGTGCAGTGTTTGGTATATGTCTATGAGATCAAGTTGTTTGATTGTAGCATTTAGCTCTTCCGTGTCTTTGCTGAGCTTCTTTCTGGATGTTCTGTCCTTCACCAAAAGTGGTGTGTTGAAGTCTCCTACTACTATTGTGGAGCTGTCTATTTCTCTCTTCAGAGCTGTTGGTTTGTTTTAAGTATTTTGGAGCCCTGTATTTGGGTGTATAAGTATTTATTATAGTTATGTCCTCCTGGTGTATTGACCCTTTAATCATTACATAGTGTCCTTCTTTATCCTTTCTGGTGGATTTTACTTTAAAGTCTAATTTGTCAGAGATAAATATTGCCCTCCTGCTCTTTTTTGAGTGTTGTTTGCTTGATATATTTTTTTCATCCTTTGAGTTATAGCCTGTTTGTGTCTTAAGTCTAAGGTGCATATCTTGTAGGCAGCATATGGATGGAGCATGATTTTTTATCCAATCTGCTACTCTCTCTCTATTTATTGGTGCATTAAGTCCATTTACATTCAGCGTCATTATTGATAGGTATGCGTTTAGTGCTGTCATCCTGATATCTCTTTTTGTGTGTTGTTCACAGTTTGTTTGTTCCCGTCAATTTTCTGGGCTGAGTCGTTTTTCTTTATGTATTTTTTTTTTCAGTGTTATAGATTTTGTGTTTGCTGGGTCTTTATGTTTTTCTACTTTTTTATTTTGATTTGTAGGATTTTTAGATTCCTTTGTGGTTACCTTAATATTTACCCCTATTTTTTCTAAGTTTATACCAGTCTTTTATTACTTTATATTGCCTTAACTTCCCCTCCTTATGAAAAATCAATGTCTCCATTTTTTAAGTCCCTCTTTTTTGTTTTAATGTTGTCCTCTTTTACATATTCATATCTGTTTCCTTATTTTCAATGTTTTAGCTTTGATGTATTTTTTTTTCTGTGCCTGATTAAATATCTGGTTGTTCTGTCCTGTGTTCTAGTCTTGCGTTGTTATCTGGTGTTATTAATTATCTAACTGTAGGCCTCTGTTTAGTATTTCTTGTAATTTTGGTTTGGTTTTTGCAAATTCCCTGAACTTCTGTTCATCTGAATATGCCCTAGTTTTGCCATCATATTTGAGAGACAGTTTTGCTGGATATATAATTCTTGGCTGACAGTTATTTTCCTTCAAGGCTTTAAATATGTCATCCCATTGCCTTCTAGCCTGCATGGTTTCTGCTGAGTAGTCCGAGCTTATTCTAATTGACTCTCCTAGATGACTTTTGTTTTATCCCTAGGTGCTCCTAAAATTCTCTCTTTACCTTTGGTTTTGGTAAGTTTGATTATAATATGTCTATGTGACTTTCCTTTCAGATCTACCTTATGAGGGTTTTCATGAGCATCTTGGATAGATATCTTTTCATCATTCATGATATCAGGGAAGTTTTCTGTCAACAAATCTTCAACAATTTTCTCTGTATTTTCTGTTATGCGCACCTGTTCTGGTACTCCAGTCACTCGTAGGTTATTTCTCTTGATACTGTCCCATATGACTCTTAGAGTTTCTTCATTCTTTTTAATTCTTGTATCTGATTTTTCCTCAAATAAGTTGGCATCAAGAGCTTTATCTTCAATGTCACTAATTTAACTTCTACTGCCTCAATTCTGCTCCTATAACTTTCTATTGAGTTGTCTAATTCTGAAATTTTATTGTTAGTCTTCTGGATTTCTGATTGCTGTCTCTTTATGGATTCTTGCAGCCTATTACATTTGTCATTATGTTCTTGAATAACTTTTTTAAGTTCCGCTACTACACTGGTGTATGTTCCGTGACAATTTCTGCATGTTGTAGAATTTTCTTTCTAATTTCTGGAAGAGTTCTGTATGTTAATCTTTTGTATTCTGCCTCTGGTAATTCCAAGAAGTTCTCTTCCTCCATAAAATTTATTGATTCTTTTTTGGTAGCTTGCTGAAGCCATCATGGACTGCCTCTTTATGTGATTTGATATTGACTGTTGTTTCCAAGCCATCCATAATTTATTATGATTTTATTTTATATTTGTTAGTGAGACCTAGTTTCCCATTTTGTTTTGTTTTGATATGCTTAAATAGGCTGCTGGTGTGCACTAGGTTTACTTTTGACATCTTTGAATCTCTAAAGTCCCGTCACCAGGTAGTTAGTTCTGTAACTAAGTATGTGCACACAGGATTCCCATAAATTTTCCTGTATGGATTCAGCTCATGTGTCCAGGTATTCGGTCACCAACTGGGTGGTCCAGACTCTCATCCACAGTCCTAGAGAGGCATGGGTGATTGGTGCAGCCACTGGATTCTGGTTGTAGTAGGGGATCATGCGCTGAGCCAGCCAGGGGGCTGATGGCTGCCCCTGAGAGTCTGAAAGGAAAGCATGTCCCTATTCTCTAGGATGAGCAGGTAGGTGAGTTTTGCAGCCAGACTATGAGCATCCCACTCTGTTGGCTGTTAAGACTGGAGGGCACCACTTTTTCTTAGACTCCTGTAGTAGGTGACTAGGAGTTTTAGGTGATGCCACCTGTTCTCAAGCCCCTGTGCCTACTCAAGGGGCAGGGCTGTTTCAAGGGTCACAAATCTGCCACTTCACAGCTGAAACAGTTGAAGTTAAAGTTCAGATGTTTGCCCTGTTGTACTGCGGTTGTGACCACTAACGCCTTCGAGATGGGTCCCAACAAGTTTATACAGGGGTGTAAGGCACTCAGAGTCTGCGGACCCCTTATACCTGTGCCTAGGAAAGAGCTGTGCCAACCTTGTCTTCCTGGCTTAGGGGAGCCAGTAGCTTATTTTTTCCCTCTGCAAAGCCAGGAGAATAGGTCAGGGTGCATTTTGGGATCTACTTCCGGCCCAGTAGACTCCTGGTGCAGAGCGAGAAAGGAGGAGGTAAAAGGGAGAAAAGTTTTTCCCAAAAGGGCATTTTTTTTTTTTTAATCCCCACAAAAGGCTGCACGCATGTACTAATCTTAGCCCCTTTGGAGTTGCTTTTCTCTGGTTCGGAGGCTGCATGCAGAATCTCTGCTGCCGGGTCTCTCTCGATGTGAAACTGCTTCCCAAGCACACTCACAGCACAGCTGTTTGCCTGCTTCACTGCGGACCTGAATGGCTGCAGAGCTGTAGTTTCACTGCCACGGCTGTGGCGCTCTTCGCTTCTTCCAAACCGTCTCACTCTCCCCCCATCACTCAGTCTGATTCCTCAAATTTGCCTTGTTCAGGACTCCTAGATATTCGTATATAATCAGATCACTTGTTCTTCCAGGTCTTTCTTGTAAGAGGGATATAGGAAGCATCTAACTACACTGCCATCTTGGCCACGCCCCCTTGTCTTTTGTTTTTTTAGTATGATGCATTTCATTGATTGTTTTTCTAATGTTGAACCGTCCCTGCATACCTGGTATAAATCCCACTTGATCATGGTGAATTATTTTTTTGATATATTGCTGACTTCTGTTGACTAGGATTTTGTTGAGGGTTTTTGCATCAATGTTAATGAGGGATATTGGTCTGTAATTTTATTTTTTTGTGGTGTCTTCACTTGGCTTTGGTATAAGGGTTATGCAGGCCTCATAAAATGAGTTTGGGAGTATTCCATGCTTTTCTATGCTCTGAAATGCCTTTAGTAGTAGAGCTGTTAACTGTTCGCTGAAAGTTTGGTAGAATTCTCCAACGAAACCATCAGGACCAGGGGGTTTTTTTGGTTAGGAGTGTTTTAAATAACTTTTCAATCTCTTCTTTTCTTAGGGGTTTATTTAGTTGTTCTACCTCTGTTTGTGTTAGTTTAGGTAGGTAGTGAGTTTCTAAAAAAATTTCCATTTCCTCTAGGTTTTCAAATTTGTTAGAGTACAATTTTTCATAGTATTCTCTTATGATTCTTTTAATTTCTGTTGGGTCCTTTGTTATATCACCCATCTCATTTCTTATACGGGTTATCTGCTTCCTCTCCTGTTTTTCTTTTGTCAGTTTGGCCAAGGGTTTGTCAATTTTGTTGCTTTTTTTCAAAGAACCAGCTTTTGGTCTTCTTAACTCATTCAATTGTTTTTCTATTCTCTATTTCATTTAGTTCTGCTCTAACTCTTATTGTTTCCTTTCTTCTGGTGCCAGAGGGCTTCTTTTGCTGCTCTCTTTCTACTTGTTCCAGTTGTAGGGTTAATGTTTTTATTCTGGCCCTTTCTTCCTTTTGGATGTGTGCATTTATTGCTATAAAATGACCTCTGAGCACTGCTTTTGCTGTGCCCCAAAGGTTCTGGTAGGATGTGTTTTCATTATCGTTTCATATCGTTTCATTATCATTCAATGAATTTCTTTATTCTATCCTTAATTTCTTCTATAACCCAGTAGTTTTTGAGCAAGGTGTTGTTCAGTTTCCGTGTGTTTAATTTTTTTCCTTGCTTTTTGTGTTGTTGATTTCCACTTTTATGGCTTTATGGTCAGAAAAGATGCTTTGTAATATTTTCATGCTTTGGACTCTGTTAAGGCTTGCTTTATGGCCTAATATGTGGTCTATTCTGGAGAATGTTGTATATGCTTTGGAAAGGAAAGTATACTTGGCTGCTTTTGGGTGGAGTGTTCTGTATATGTCTATGAGATCAAATTGGTTGATTGTGGCATTTAGATCTTCCGTGTCTTTATTGAACTTCTTTCCAGATGTTCTGTCCTTCACTGAAAGTGGTGTGTTGAAGACTCCTACTATTATTGTGGAACTGTCTATCTCTATTTTCTGTGCTGTTAGAGTTTGTTTTGTGTATTTTGGAGCCTTGTTGTTGGGTGCATAAATATTTATTTTAGTTATGTCCTCCTGGTGTATTGACCCTTTAATCATTATACAGTGTCCTTCCTTATCCTTTGTGGTGGATTTTACTTTAAAGTCTATTTTGTCAGAGATTAATATTGCCACTCCTGCTCTTTTTTTAGTGTTGTTTGCTTGATATATTTTTTCCATCCTTTGAGTTTTTGTTTGTGTCTTTAAGTTTAAGGTGTGTCTCTTGTAGGCAGCATATAGACAGATCGTGTTTTTTTATCCATTCTCCCTCTCTGTCTCTTTTTTGGTGCATTCAGTCCATTTACATTCTGTGCAATTATGGATACGTATGAGTTTAGTGCTGTCATTCTGATATCTTTTTTTGTGTGTGTTGACCATTTCTTTGTTCCACTTAATTTTCTGTGCTAAGTCCTTTTTTCTTATGTAGTTTCTTTTCATCTTTTTCATTATTGTTGATTTTGTATTTGCTGAGTCTTTATATTTTTCTTGTTTTTTTATTTTGATGTGTAGGCTTGTTAGATTCTTTTGTTGTTATCTTAATATTTACCCCTATTTTTCAAACTTTAAACCAGTCATTTATTTTTTGATTTTACCTTGACTTCCTCTCCATATGAAAAATCAATGTCTACATTTTTAAGTGCCTCTTTTTTGTTTTAATCTTGTTGTCTTTTGTATATTGACATCTCTGTTTCCTTATTTTTAGTGTTTTAGCTTTGATTTATTTTTGTGACTTCATCATCTGGGATGTCTGGTTGCTCCGTGCTTTGTTCTATCTTAGGTTTTTACCTGATGTTATTGATTTTCTAACCAGAGGACTCCCTTTAGTATTTTTTGTAATTTTGGTTTGGTTTTTGCAAATTTCCTAAACTTCTGTTTATCTGGAAATGCCCTAATTTCACCATTGTATTTGAGACACAGTTTTGCTGGATATATAATACTTGGCTGGCAATTTTTTCCCTTCAAGGCTTTATATATGTCATCCCATTGCCATCTTTCTTGCATGATTTCTGTTGAGTAGTCCGAGCTTAGTCTTATAAACTCTCCTTTGTAGATGACTTTTCGTTTATTCTGAGCTGCTTTTAAATTTCTCTCTTTATCTTTGGTTTTGGCAAGTTTGATTGTTGAGGGTTGGTGACTTTCTTTTGGGATCTACCTTATGTGGGGATCGATGAGTATCTTGGATAGATATCTCCTCATATTTCATGATATCAGGGAAGTTTTCTGTCAACAAATCTTCAACAATTTTCTCCATATTTTCTGTTATTCCCCCCCTTTCTGGTACACCACTCGCTTGTAGGTTATTTCTCTTGATAGAGTCCCACATAACTCTTAGAGTTTCTTCATTCTTTTTAATTCTTTCATCTGATTTTTCCTCATATAAGTTGGTGTCAAGTGCTTTATCTTCAGTCTCACTGGTTCTGACTTCCATTGCCTCAATTCTACTCCTATGACTTTCTATTGAGTTGTCTAATTCTGAAATTTTATTGTTAATCTTCTGGATTTCTGATTGCTGTCTCTCTGTGGATTCTTGCAGCCTGTTAAACTTGTCATTATGCCCTTCTCTAATCTTCTTAAGTTCCTTTTTTGCTTTGACTGCGTTTTGCCCCATTTCCTTCCTGATCTCTTGAAGAGTTCTGTACATTAATCTTTTGTATTCTGCCTCCAGTAATTCCAAGAAATCCTCGTCCTCTAGAGACTTCCGGGCAACAAGGTGCTATAGTCAGAAGCACCACACAATCTCTCCTCAGGAAATATCAGAAAAACTAAGTCAAACAGAGGCACACGTCAATCTTGAAACTCCAAAAATCAAATGAAGAGATAAAAAACTTAGCCAAGCACCGAATGGAATAAGAAACTGACCAAAAACAAAGCATGAGGAAAGATATACGCAGAGGTCCCCTATCAGCTACCACAGCACGGATCTGCCATCTTGGACTCCTAGCGGAGATCAAAGAACAGGAGGTGTGAGAAAGCAGCTTCACAGGGCTTTCAACAGGAGACAGAACAACTGGTAACCCATGATATGGGCTTTCCCTCCCCCCTTTATTCATCCCCAATTAGCCTCCTCTGCTTCCTGCAGGCACAGTCTATTGGCTGGGAAGCTTGAGCTTCCCCACAGTGCTGCTTAGATTCCACCCACCTGCATTGGCCAGCTCCCTGAGTGTCATTTGTTGGCTGCTGGTGTTGTTTTTTTCCACTTCTTTAGATTTCTTCCTTACATGTGACCACCTCCATCTCCTTTCTCTTAAATACCTGACTCTGTGCACCAACTTTGCTTCTTCCTGAAAGGCTGCAAAGCACCGCTCGACTGTGAAACTGCTTTCCAGCCCATGCCACCATGCTGGTAAGTCCCTTGGGGCTTTTTGTTGGTTTGTTTGTTTGTTTGCTCTGATTTGTTCTGTTTTGATTTGTTTGTTTGTTTTCTTTTTCTCTTCTTGGCTTGGGAGCCCCTTCTAGCCAAGCAGTACCATGCAGCTTGGAAGCTAGTCCCTTACACTGTGCAGATGCACAGGGACATCACTGGGGGCATTTTTCCTTTTCTTTCTTTGTTTAGTTTTCTTCTCTCTCTCATCCCTTTTTGCCTTTCTTCATTTCCAGTTTCTTGATTTATTCATTTCTTCTTTTACCCTTTTTCTTTTTTTTTTTTTTTGTTTTTCCCCATTTCTCCATCTCTCCTCTCTCCACTCTAATTAATAGGCTCGCTTAGCTCTCTTTTTTGTTTGTGTTATGTTTTTGGCTCCTGTTCCTCTCTCCTCTCTCTCTCATCTTTCCCATACCCATCTTAGCTCCACACAACAAAATCTAACCCCTCCTTCCTGCCTACCTGCACCGTGTGCTGAACATCACACTCCCAAGCAGCACAGGCACGGCCTACTGGAACCTGCCCTACACTGATTCCTGGTCTGCACTGTCAGCCCTAGTATGTGCCACAAACAATCCATCCCAGCAACTCTCCTTTGGCTAGACCTGCCCTGTTGTACTATAGCTGAGTGACTGACCTTGCCCATTGGAGAAGGAGTTGAAAAGTATCGTGCCCACAGACGAGCAAACAACAAACAACTCACAGCCTGCCTGTTCAGACATAAACAAACAAAACAAAAAAGCAGGATGAAACAAACCAATCTACAATCAATAAACAAGGACTATAACCACTGAATGTCCCGAAGACAGCAGACAATATTAAAATATTTACAAAACCAGGACAGGATAATCCCAGTAGGTGTCCAAACTTAAACACTAGTTGTCTTTCCAGTGGAAGAAAAGGCACTAGAACTACCTGACAAGGAATTCAAATCTCTAATACTCAGAATTATCCAAGAGTTGAAGCAAAAAACAGATAAAAATGAGGAAAAAATAGACAAATTCATGGAAAAGCCAGACAAATTCATGGAAAATACAAACCAAAAATGGAGGAATTCAAGAAAATAATACATGAACAAAGTGCTAAAATAAATTCACAACTAGAAATCATACAAAAACAATTAGAAGTCCAAAAGATAAACAACAAGATATCAGAAATGGACAGTGTCATAAAAGGGCTGAGGAGCAGGTTTGAAATGATGGAAGACAGGATCAGTAAAATTGAAGACAAACACTTGGATACAACTCCATAAGAAAAAAGAACAAAGAAAATTAAGAAATCCTGAGAATTATGTGGGATACAATCAAAAGCAAAAATCTGTGAGTGATTGGAGTTCCAGAAGAGGGGAAGAAAACAGAAAACACAGAGAGGATCATTGAAAAATTGCTGACAGGAAACTTCCCCAATATCATGAAAGATAAAAAGCTAACCATCCAAGAAGGTCAATGAACCCCATATAGGATGGATCCCAAAATAAAATCACCGAAGCATATCATAATCACATTCCCTAAAACCAAAGACAAGCAAAGAATCCTTTGAGCAGCTCAAGAAAAACAAAAAGTCACATACAGCGGAGAAACAATAAGACTAAGCTCTGATTATTTGGCAGAAACCATGCAGGCAAGAAGGCAATGGGATGACTATATAAAACATTGAAAGAAAAAAAATTGCCAGCCAAGAATAATATACCCTGTAAAACTCTCATTCAAATATGATGGTGAAATTAGGTCATTTCCAGATAAACAGAAATTAAGGGACTGTGTAACAACCAAACCGAACTTATAAGACTTATTAAAGGAAGTCCTTCGATCTGAGAACAAATATTATCAGACCACAGGCTGAATATAGGACACAGGATTGTACTAGCCAGATACCAACCTAGGAAATGAACTATTAAGGACTATGCAGAACCAAAAGAATTACAAAAGGGAACCAGA
>NW_004444080.1:6738994-6742654 GCF_000243295.1 Trichechus manatus latirostris
ACATTCTACCCTGGTAAGTAGCGTCTGGGGTCTTTAAATCCTGTGAAAAGCCATCTAAGATACTCCACTGCTCTCACCCCTTCGGGAGCCAGTGAGAATGAAGAGAACAAGATACAAGAAAAAGATTAGTCCAGAGGACTAATCGACCACAGCTACCACGGCCTCCACCAGACTGAGTCCAGTACAGCTAGATTGTGCCTGGCTGCTCTAACCAGGACCACAGTAGAGGATTCTGGACAGAGTTGGAAAAGGATGTAGAATAGAATTCTAACTCAAAAAAAGAAAACCAGATTCACTGGCCTGACAGACTGGAGAAACCACAAGAGTATGGCCCCCGGACACCCTTTTAGCTCAGTGGTGAAGCTCCTCCCGATGTGCCGTGTTCAGCTGGGGATTGGACAGCCTCATAAAACAAAACAGGAGAAATGAGGCACAGTAGTCCAGGGACGAGGGCCAGAAGGCAGAGGGGGACAGGAAAGATGGTGATAGGGAACCCAAGTTTGAGAAGGAACACTGTTGACATGTCATGGGGTTGTTAATCATTGTCATAGGGCAATATTTATTTAATTATTATTTAATTAATATTTAATTAATGAGAAACTATATGTTCTGTAAACCTTCATCTAAGGTACAAAAAAACAGAATTATTTATATGAGGTCAAATTGACAGCAGCAACTCAAAAGGTTTGATGGGGAGCCTAGGGGACAATGAGTTGAAGATAATGGTGATGGAATAATTTGGAAAAGGATAGTGAGAATAGCAGCACAACTGGAAAAATGTAATTGATGTCACTGAATTGTACATGTAGAAACTTTCCAAAAGGTGTAACTTTGGCTATGTATATTTTCACCAAAAAAGTCCTCAAGGTTGAGAAGGGAGAGTTTTGACATGTCGTGGGGTTGTTAACCAATGTCATAAAACAATATGTGTAATGACTGTTTAATGAGAAACTATTTGTTCGGTAAACCTTCATCTAAAGTACAATAAAAAAAAATTAAAAAAAAAAAAGAAATTCTCCTCTTCCAGAAAATTTATTGATTCTTTCTTTTGGGAACTTGCTGAAGCCATCATGGTCTGTCTCTTTATGTGATTTGATATTGACTGTTGTCTCTGAGCCATCGATAAGGTATCATATTTATTTATTTTGTTTGCTTACTGTGTCCTATTTTCTTGGTTTGTTTTGATATGCCCACATAAACTGCTCAAGTGAGCTAGCCCAATCATCAGCATCCCTGAAGCTCCAATGTCCTGCCACCTATTGGCCAGATCTGCCACTAAGTATGTGAGTTCAGGAGTCCACCCATTCCTCCTGTATGGATTCAGCTCTGGTGTCCAGGTAGTCAGCCACCAAGTGTGTTGTGCAGGCTCTCACCTACAGTCTTTGATAGGCATGGGTGATTGATGTAGGCACAGGCATCTGCTGCAGCAGGGAGTCACACACTCAGAAAGTAAGTAGGCTGATGGCTGCCCCCAAGTGTCCAGGAGGAAAGCCTATTCCTTTTCCCTACAGCGCGCAAGTGGGTGGGTTTTGCAGCCATGCTATGAGCACCCAATGCTGTTGGGTGTAATACTGGGAGGCACCACTTATTCTTTGGCCCCTGTTGCTGGTGGCTAGGTGGCATGGGTGGAGCCACCAGTCCTCAGGCCCCTGATGTGGGTAGGTGAAGACCCTGCTTAATGGGCGGAACAGTGTCAAATGTCAAAAACTGGCCACAACATAGCTGAAACAGTTGAAGTTAGACTTCAGGTATACAATCTGTTGTACTGTGGTAATGAGGGCTTACCCTGTCGATATGGTCCCACACAAGTCTCTGCAGGGAGATAAGCTCTCAAAGTCCTTGGACCCCTAATGCCCGTGCCTAGGCAAAGGAGCTGTGCCTACTCTGAGTTCTTGGCTTAGGGGAACCGGCAGATTATTTTTTCCTGTTGTTAATTTGTTCCCTCTCCAAGGCCGGGAGAATGGCTCAGGACGCATGACATGTCCTACTTCTGGCCCAGGGGATTCAGCAATAGCTGAAGCTGTCCCGGACCCAGGGCAGAGCAGGGAGCAGGGAGGTAAGTGGGAATAAGGTTTTTCCCAAAGGGGGGTGTTTGTGATCCACGCAACAGGCCAGATGCAAATACTTATCTTTTGCTGATCAAGAGCCGCTTCTCACTGGTTCTGGAAGGCCGAGTAGACTCTCTGCCACTGTGTCGCTCCTGATATGGAAAACGCCTCCTGAGCACTGCTGCTTCCCTCACCATGCACCAGGAGCTGATCCGGCCTGAAAGGCTCCAGCTCCCGCTGGGTCAGGTCTGGCAACATCTTGCTGCTTCCAAACCATCTCTCCCTCCCCCTGCCACTCAGTACGATTCCTGAACTTTGCCTTTGATATTCAGGGTTCCCAGATTGTCATATATAATTGATTCACTTGTTTTTTTGGGTCTTTGTTGTAAGAGGGACCACCGGAAGCATCTGACTACTTTGCCGTCTTGGCCCCACCTCTTAACATTTCTTTTAGTATAATTTTACTGGTAACTAATTATCTCAGCATTTGTTTTTTATGAAACAGATTTTTTGTCTTCATTTTGAAAGATAATTTTACTTAACATAGAATTTCTGTTTGACTCCTCCCTCGCATTGTTTTAAAGATGTCATTTAACTGTCTTCTGGTTTATATAATTTATGTCAAGAAGTCTTCAGTTACCTTTCTTTTAATCTTGTTTCATTTAAAAATTTCCCTTTATCATTGTTTTTTAGGAACTTAATTATTATAGCTTTACTGTAGATTTTCTTTACATTTATTTTGTTTAGCATTCATTATAACTATAGGTTTATGGCTTATAATGATTCTGGAAAATTTTCAGTGATTAAATTATTCATTTATTTTGCCCTTCCCCATTTATAACAGTACAACTGAACCTGTTTAGACTGCATACAAATCCCTGAGACTCTTTAAAAATATCTTTTAGTCTTTTTCCATTTTTCTTTCTTTTATTTTCTTAGCTTATATTGCCCTGTCTTTGGTTGACTGATATTTTCTTCTGCACCATCCAATCTGCTGTTAATCCCCTACAGACAATTTTTACTGTGGATTAATTATTTTTCATTTCTAGAAATTCCATTGCATACGATTTTTTATATCTTTCATTCATTTTCTTATTATTATGTTCATGCTTCTTTATTCTTTCTAATAGCTGTTTTAATACCCTTTCTTTGTAATTGTATTATCTTTGCCCTTTATGGGAGCTCTGGTGATGTGGTGGTTAGGAGATTGGCTGCTAACCCAAAGGTCAGCAGTTTGAATCCACCGGGCTCTCTTTGGAAACCCTATAAGACAGATCTACTCTATCCTATTGGGTCACTATGAGTCAGAATCAGCTCGAAAGCAACATGTTTCGAAAGCAATGTGTTTTTACAGGTTGCCCCTTATAAGTCTATTTCTACTTACTTTTCCCCGATCATTGGCCATATCTTAGTCTCCCTTTCATATCTAGTATTTTTATTGGGACTTTGATTGTGAATTTTATGTTTTTGAGTAATAAGTTTTGTTATACTCTTTTATCAAGCTTTGTTCTGGCAGAAAGTTACTTGAAGAACACCTTAATAATTTTGAGAATTGCTTTTTTTTTTTTTAATATTTTATTGTACTTCAGGTGAAGGCTTACAGAACAGATAG
>NW_004444080.1:6744924-6746083 GCF_000243295.1 Trichechus manatus latirostris
GAAGAATGTTGCTGGTATTTGGATCGGTATTGCATTGTATTTGTAAATTGCTTTGGGTAGAATTGCCATTTTCACAATGTTGAGTCTGCCTATCCAAGAGCATGGTATGTTTTTCCATTGAGAATTGCTTTTAAGGTTTATTAGGATGAGCATAGATTAGCCATGACTCTAGGGCTATTTTAGCCTAACTAATCCTTCATGAACCTATGAGGAAAACTACTTAATACACTGTGTAGTCAATGAGTTCTCTTAACTCTAGGTCATGGGGACTTGAATGAAACCCAACTCTGTGTGACTTCCAGAAAATCTGTAGCTTATAACTCTGCAGTAATTCTTTTTTCCCTTCTATGTTAGGCCTTATGGATGTTCATGCCATGCATGTGCACGTTGATATTTAAACAATGACTACAAAGCACACTTTGCAGAATTCTGTAGCACTTTACCTGTGTTATTCCCTTTTTTCTATCACTCTGTCCCCAAAATTCTAACTACTTTGATATCTCTGAATTTCCAGAATTTTACCCTAAATTTAGAAAGATCGCCGGCTCTGTTGTGTTTTCCCTTCCTGCAATATGGTTTGGAAATTGTCTCTAGGAAGAAAGCTGTGGACGTTGCAGAGCTCACTCTCACAGTCATGTCAGTTCTGTAACATCTGTTTTACAAAATCTGAAATGGGTGGTCTCATATATTTTGTCCAGCTGTCTAGTTGTATTTGACAGTAGAGTGACTCCTGAAGCAGATAGTCCCTCATACATGAAAGCAGAGTTCCCCTTTCAAAGTAATATTATTTGTTTCATTTACTCTAAGTTTTAACTTCTTTTGTTAGTTGACAACCTGAGCCCTGAAAGGTAAAGTTTTCAGTTTATTTAACATTTCTGTAAGTTTTGGGACATCAACAATAAGTTATTGCATAGAAAAGGAAGCAACACTTCCAAATTCATTCTATGAAGCCAGCATAATGCTGATACCAAAACCAGGCAAGGACGTCACAAAAAAAGAAAATTACAAAGCAATATCTCTCATGAATATAGATGCAAAAATTCTTAACAAAATTCTAGCCTATAGAATTCAGCATCATATCAAAAAAATAATCCACCACAACCAAGGAGGATTCATACCAGCTATGCAAGGATGGTTCAACATTAGAAAATCAATCAAC
>NW_004444080.1:6747703-6751930 GCF_000243295.1 Trichechus manatus latirostris
AAGGATGTAGAACAAAATTCTAACTCACAGAAAAAAGACCAGATTTACTGGCCTAAAGGAGACTGGAGAAACCCTGAGAGTATGGCCCCCAGACAACCTTTTAGCTCAGTGGTGAAGTCATTTCTGAGGTTCTCCGTTCAGCCGGGGAGTGGACAGCTCCATAAAACCAAATAGGACTGATGAGGCACAGCATCCAGGAACAATGGCCAGAAGGCAGAAGGGGACAGGAGAGCTGGCTGCCGCGACTGACTGCTCTGAATGGGATCACAAAAGAGCTGGAGAAAAATGGAGAATAAAATTATAACTCACAAAAAAAGACTAGACTTACTTGCCTGACAGAGGCTGGAGAAACCCCTAAAATATGGCCCCCGGACACCCTTTTAGCTCAGTTATGAAGTTGCTACCAAGGTTCACCGTTTAGCCAAAAATTAGACAGCCCCATAAAACAAAACGAGACTAACAGGGCACAACCGTCCAGGGACAACGACTAGAAGGCAGGAGGAGACAGGAAAGCTGGTAATAGGGAACCCAAGGTTGAGAAGGGACAGTGTTGATATGTCGTGGGGTTGTTAACCACTGTCATAAAACTATATGTGTACTAACTGTTTAATGAGAAACTATTTGTTCTGTAAACCTTCACCTAAAGTACAATAAAAGAAAAAAAAATGTACTGGTAATAAAAAAAAATGTTATTATACAGACACTCTAAATGAATTTATACTACAAAATAGGAAAAAAATCACCTGTGAATTGAATACTTTTTTTTTTTTTATTCATCAGTTGTTTCTTCTGATTATAACCTTGCACCTTTCTTGTATTTCACCAATATATGGTGTAATTTTCCAGTTTCAACTCAACATTCTGGCTACTAGGAGATATGCTAATTTACCCACACTCAGGAGCTTAGAGCAGGATGCACCTCCTAATGAAGTCAATGCTATGAACACTTCAGGAATCAGTTTTCCTTGCTGCATTTTTATGTTTTCCCATCATGTCTTTTCATAATGACTCTTGGTGTGATGTTTTGGATTAATGCACCAACACTGATTGTGGAAATAAGACTGACCCCCTCCTTTCTTTCTAAATGCATATTAATCACAACTAACCATTTCTGATAATTATAATCATAAGTGAATTGAAATTTTCCAAATCTACCTGGAATCATTTATCTGGTCAACAGCAATTGACTTCAGGAAATTGAAGTTATCCCACATGTGATCCTGATGACATCCTGTTGATTTCCAAGCTCACCCAAAATCTATCCCACAGATGGAGCCCCCACACTTCTGCAGACTGAGTAGCCAGAGTATTATCTTAGTAGGTGTCTAAGTAGGAGTAAGGACAATTGTTTCTTTTTTACACAATGCATTATTTCACTAAAAGCCTCATAACTATGGGAAAAATCCCCCAAAACTGCTTCTTCTGAAAATTTGTTCTCAAGAAACTGTTACTGAAGAAAATTATAATTCCATTCTTATTACCTTGGTGATTTCAACTTACAGTTTCATAAGAAGCTGTAAGTATGAAGTTATATTACAGATTTTATGCTTGTCTGTAAAACATTGTATCATCAATCACCTCTTATCTGAATTTCTCATATATTCACTTATATGCATTCATAAAAATATGGTATATGTATATTTAATATTTCATCTATGTTCCCTATAGATGAAAAAGACAATAACTATGTATGTGTGTATAATTTTATAAAATTACTGTATATACTGTACAGACTATTTTATTTCACTTATTTGTGATTCTAAGTTAAAATAATCCATACAAAGTCACAAATCTAGTAAACAGTGAAGCCTGCCTTTGAACTCATAAAACTTGCATAAAATATATCAATTATTAACAAAATCAATGTTCTGTCTCAAATATTTTGTGAAAAATGATAAAACAAATATATTGTCACGATTATTAATAATAATAGTAATAGTAATAAGATGTTAACTATGCCATCAAAAATTTTAAAATATGCACCATATTTTCACTTTACCTGAATATAGATGCTGTACACTATATATGATACACCATTCTTTAGCTTGGAAGCTAATATTTATAAAAACAGTAAATTTCACTCAATATATAAAGAAGATTTTCCTAAATAAAATGTTTATTTTCCATTTTATCAACTTCTGTGGATAAACAGGCACAAGGAATATTAAAGTTCAAGGTTAAAACACTAATTATAATTTTATTTAAAATGCAGAATATATGTGACATATACCAGTATTCATAATCTGCCCAATAAATTTTTCAAGCATTGAAATTTGTGCTTATCTGAGAAAGAAAATTTGAAAGATAACTCTTGATGAAATAACATTGGGGCAGAAGGAAGAGTAGAAAATTAGCATTGACAATAAGTGGGAGCTGGTTGGAAAAGAGGAGTATAAGAAGGTTAACCCTGTGGTAGGGATGAAACAGTTCAGGACAGATTTTGCATGTATAGATAACTCCTTGCAAACTACCTTGGCCCTTCTCAAAATTCTTATTAAGAACATATAAAGCAGGTAAAATTGTAAGAAGAGAAAGAGTGATGTTTTAGAAGTAATTTGTCAGATACACTGGCAAATACATCCTTCATGAGAACATATCTCCCAAAAATATCTTGAGAGTCTTTTAGCTTGAGACCAGAAGTCAAGAGCAAGAAATAATGTGTTTAACGTTTAAATTTTTATTTTATTTCTCAGATACATTATTGTGTGTGAATTTATGTGTGTTTGTGTGTGTGTGTGAATACATGGGCTAGTAATATTGCTTGATTTGATCTAATTATATGGGCTAGTGGTATGACCTTGAATATATCCCACCTGAATTTAAAAACAGTCTCAAGAATAGATTCGACTCTCTGAACACTGACGACTGAAGACCAGACGAGTTGTGGAATGACATCAAGGACAGCATACATGAAGAAGGCAAGAGGTCATTAAAAAGACAGGAAAGAAAAGACCAAAATGGATGTCGGAGGACACTCTGAAATTTGCTTATGAATGTCAAGTAGCTAAAGCAAAATGAAGAAGTGATGAAGTAAAACGGCTGAACAGAAGATTTCAAAAGGTGGCTCGAGAAGACAAAGGAAAGTACTATAACGACATGTACTAAGAGCTAGAGATAGAAAACCAAAAGGGAAAAACATTTCACAAGCTGAAAGAACTGAAGAAAAAAATTCAAGCCTCCAGTTGCAATAGTGATAGATTCTACATGGAAAATATTAAAAGACACGGGAAGTATCAAAACAAGATGGAAGGAATACACAGAGTCACTATACAAAAAAGAAATTGTAGATGTTCAACCATTTCAGGAGGTAGTGTATGATCAGGAACTGATGGTACTGAAGGAAGAAGTCCAAGCTGTACTGAAGGCATTGGTGAAAAACAAGTCTCCAGCAACTGACTGAACATCAGTTGAGATGTTTCAATAAATGAATGCAGTGCTGGAAGTGCTCACTTGTCTATGCCAAGAAATTTGGAAAACAGCTACCTGGCAAACCAACTGGAAGAGATCCATATTTATGCCTATTCCCAAGAAAGGTGATTCAACCAAATGCAGAAATTATTGAAGAATATCATTAATGTCACATACAACTAAAATTTTGCTGAAGATCATTCAAAAGCTGCTGCAGCAGCTGAATTTCTGGCAATTCAAGAGGACTTGGAACCAGGATATCATTGCAGATGTCAGATAGATCCTGGCTGAAAGCAGAGAATACCAGAAAGATGCTCACCTATGTTTTAGTGACTATGCAAAGGCATTCAACTGTATGGATCATAACAAATTATGGATATCATTGCAAAGAATGGGAATTCCAGAACGTTTAATTGTACTCAGGAAAAATGTGTACATAGATCAAGAGGCAGTCATTTGAACAGAACAAATGGATACTACATGTTTTAAAGTTAGGAAGGGTGTACATCAGGGTTGCATCCTTTCACCATACCTATTCAATCTGTATGCTGAGCAAATAATATGAGAAGCTGGACTCTATGAAGAAGAACAGGACATCAAGACTGGAGAAAGTCTCATTATCAACCTGCATTATGCAGATGACACCTACTGAAAGTGAAGAGGACATGAAGCACTTACTGATGAAGATCAAAGACCACAGCTTTCAGTATGGATTACACCTCAACATAAAGAAAACAAAAATCTTCACAACTGGACCAATAAGCAACATCATGATAAATGGAGAAAAGATTGAAGTTGTCAAGGATTTCATTTTACTCG
>NW_004444080.1:6753424-6760526 GCF_000243295.1 Trichechus manatus latirostris
ATTTGTCCTTTTGTGATTGACTTATTTCACTCAGCATAATGGCCTCCACTTTCATCCATGTTATGCGATGCTTCACAGATTCATTGTACATACACCCAATGGTACATAGACATAATGGAGTACTATGCAACGAGAAAGAACAACGTTTGTTAATTTTTTTATACCACTTTAGAAAAAGGTTTACAAAGTAAATAGTTTCTCATTAAACAGTACACATATTGTTTTATGACATTGGTTAACAATGCCACGACTTGTCAAAACACTCCCTTCTCAACTTTGGGTTCCCTATTGCCAGCTTTCCTGTCCCCTCCTGCCTTCTAGTCCTTCTCCCTGGGCTGTTGTGCCCCATTAGTCTCGTTTTGTTTTTGGTCCTGTCTAATCTTTGGCTGAAGGGTGAATCTCAGGGGTGACTTCTTCACTGGGCTAAAAGGGTGTTCGGGGGCCATACTCTCAGGGTTTTTCCAGTCTCTGTCAGGCCAGTAAGTCTGGTCTTTTTTGTGAGTTAGAATTTTGTTCTACATTTTTCTCCAGCTCTGCCTGGGACCATCTGTTGTGATCCTAGTCAGAGCAGTCAGTGGTGGTAGCCGGGCACCATCTAGATGTACTGGACTCAGTCTGGTGAAGGCCATGGTAGTTGTGGTCAATTAGTCCTTTGTACTAATCTTTTCCTTGTATCTTGTTTTCTTCATTCTCTCAGGCTCTCGAAGGGGTGAGACTAGTAGAGCATCTTAGAAGCTGGGCTTCTAAGACCCCAGATGCTACTCACCAAAGAGGAATGTAGAACATATTCTTTAAAAACTGTGTTATGTCAATTGAGCTAGATGTTCCCCTAGACCATGGTCCCCACAGCCCTCCGCCCAGCAATTTGGTCCCTCAGGGAGTTTGGATGTGTCTATGGATCTTCCATGACCTTGACTTCTGCAAGTCGTGCTGGCTTCCCCAGTATTGTGTACTGTCTTACCCTTCAACAAAGATACCACTTATCTATTGTCTATTTAATATTTTCCCCTCCCACTCCTCCCATCTCTTGTAATCATCAAAGATTGTTTCTTTTTGTGTGTAAACCTTTTCATGAGTTTTTACAGTAGTGGTCTCATACAATATTTGTTCTTTTGTAATTGACTTATTTCACTCAGCATAATGTCCTCCAGTTTCATCCATGTTATGAGATGCTTCACAGATTCATCATTGTTCTTTATCGTTGCATAATACTCCATTGTGTGCATGTACCATAGTTTGTTTATCCATTCATCTGTCAATGGCTACCCAGGTTGTTTCCATCTTTTTGCTATTGTGAACAATGCTGCAATGAACATGGGTGTGCATATGTCTATTCGTGTGACGGCTCTTATTTCTCTAGGATATATTCTTCACAGTGGAATAGTTGGATCATACGGTATTTCGATTTCTAGCTTTCTAAGGAAATGCCATATCCTTTTCCAAAATGGTTGTATCATTTTGCATTCCCACCAGCAGTTCAAAAGAGTTCTGAACTCCCTGTAGCCTCTCGAACACTTGTTATTTCCAGTTTTTTGATTTTTGCCAGTAATGCTGGGGTGAGATGGTATCTCATTGTGGTTTTAATTTGCATTTCTCTAATGGCTAGTGAATGTGAGCATTTCCTCATGTGTTTGTTGGCCGCTTGAATGTCTTCTTTGGTGAAGTGTCTGTTGATTTCCTTTGACCATTTTTTAATAGGATTATTTGGCTTTTTGTTGTAGAGGTGTTGGATTTTCTTGTAGATTTTAGAGATTAGACCTTTGTCTGACTTGTAGTTGTCCAAATATTTCTTCCCAGTCTGTAGCTTTTCTTTTTACTCTTTTGATGAAGTCTTTTGATGAGTGTGTTTAATTTTTAGAAAATTTCCGTTATCTAGCTTATCGTCTGGAGTTTGCCTGTTGTTGATTATGGCTTGTATCCTGCTAATGCCATGTATTAGGGACTCTTCATTTCATCCTGTATTTTTCTTCTGTCAACTTTATAGTTTTTGACTTTATATTTAAGTTTTTGATCCATTTTGAATTAGTTTTTGTATATGGTGTGAGGTGTGAGTCCTGTTTTATTCTTTTGTAGATAGACATCCAGTTTTGCCTGCACCAGTTGTTAAAAAGAGTCTCTGTTCCACATTTGGTGGACTTTGGGCCCTTGTTGAAGATCAGGTGACCATAGGTGGATGGATTTGCATGTGGGTTCTCATTTCTGTTCCACTGGTCAATGTACCTGTCATTGTGCCCGTACCATGCTGTTTTGACTATCGTAGCTTTATAGTAGGTTCTGAGGTCAGGTATTGTGAGTCCTCCTACTTTATTCTTCTTCTTCAATAGTGCTTTACTTCTCTGGAGCTTCTTTCCTTTCCATATAAAGATAATAATTAGTTTTTCCATCTCTTTAAAGAATGTCGTCAGTATTTGGATTGGGATTACATTGTATTTATATATTGCTTTGGGTAGAATTGTCATTTTCACAACGTTGAGTCTATCTATCCGTAAGCATGGTATGTTTTTCCATTTATGTAGACCTCTTTTGTTTTCTTGCAGTAGTGTTTTGTTGTTTTCTTTGTATAGGTCTTTTATATTCCTGGTTAGATTTATTCCTAAGTATTTTATTTTTGGGGGGCTATTATAAATGGAATTGTTTTCCTGATTTCCTTTTCATTGTTGTCTCAAAAATCCAAATGAGTTTTGTATGTTTATCTTGTATCCTGCTACTCTGCTGAATCAATCTACTAATTCCAGTAGTTCTCTCATGGAGTCTTTAGGGTTTTCTATGTATAGTATCATGTCATCTGCATACAGGGACAGTTTAACGTCTTCATTACCAGCATGGATGCCCTTTATTTCTTTTTCTTATCTTATTGCTACAACTAGGACTTCCTGCATGATGTTAAATAGAAGTGGTGATAAAGGGCATCCTTGTCTTGTTCATGTTCTCAAGGGGAATGTTTTCAGACTCTCTCCATTGAGAATGATGTTGGCCATTGGTTTTGCATAGATGTCCATCATTATGTCAAGAAATTAGCCTTCTATACCATTTGATTGAAAATTTTTAACAGGAATGGGTGTTGGACTTTGTCAAATGCATTTTCTGGGTCAATTGAGATGATTATGTGATTCTTTTCTTTCTTTTTATTTATGTTGTGGATTATGTTGATTGATTTTCTGATGTTGAACCATCCTTGCATACCTGGTATGAATCCTACTCTGTCAAGGTGTATTATGTTTTCGATATGATGCTGAATTCTATTGGCTAAAATTTTGTTGGGAATATTTGTGTCTATATTCATGAGAGATATTGGTCTGTAATTATCTTTTTTTTGTGGCGTCTTTGCCTGGTTTTGGTATCAGTGTTATGCTGGCTTCATAGAATGAATTTGGAAGCGTTGCTACCTTTTCTATGTTCTGAAATAGTTTGAGTAGTACTGGTACAGGCTCTTCTCTGAAAGTTTTGTAGAGTTATCCAGTGAAGGCATCTTGTCCAGGGCTTTTTTGTTGTTGTTGTTGTTGTTGGGAGTTTGTTTATTACCTTTTCAATCTCTTCTCTTGTTATGGGTGTGTTCAGATTTTAAACATCATTTTGTTGTATTTTGGGTAGGTAGTGTGTTTCTAGAAATTTATTCATTTCATCTAGGTTTTCAAATTTGTTGGAGTACAGTTTTTCATAATATTCTGTTATGATTCTTTTTATTTCAGTTGGGTCTGTTGAAATGTCAGCCATTTCATTTCTTATTTGGGTTATTTGTATCCTTTCCTGTTTTTCTTTTGTCAGTCTGGCCAGTGGTTTGTCGATTTTGCTGATTCTTTCAAAGAACCAACTTTTATTTTATTTTATTTTATTTTTAAGCAAAAAGAAAGTTTTATTCAGCATACATTCAAAAGCGCAGAAGTGGGAAGCAGACAAGCATGCCGCTAGAGTCATGTCTGCACAAGTCCAAAGAATATTACAGAATAGGCAAGAATGGGAAAACAGACAAGCGTTCTGCCACAACCATATCTGTCCGAGTCCAAGGAAGGTTGCAGAATCATCAGTATATATCTATCAACGTCACAAAATGGATAGAATCATTGAAATCATCATCTTTTCAGTGATTGGCTGGAAATTGTAATCTTACATTTTGAATCATCTTTCTTAACAATCACTGGTACGGATTTCAGTTACGAAAGTCAGGCGGGTCTTCATGGGTCCAACAAATTCCTATTCACTAAATGTGAAAAGAAAAAGACAAAAGGTGAGAAGTCTTTTGGGTTAGGTTTTATTGCCCTGTTGTGAAAACTTCCTTAAGATAATTTCTGAGATTGTCCCATCTGTTGTCTTATCTCAGGGCCCAGTTGATGTGTCTTTGTGAGTCTGTGAGGGCTCAGCCCCAGCTGGGTCACAATTCTCCATGCTCAAGGAGAGGGAATAATAACTCCAATATTATTTCCTAAATCAGTCCCTCCTTTTGATCACAGATTGGAGGTAACACATAGATGATCAATACCTGGACTTAGTCGAGCTCCTAGATGGCGGCCATTGCAGGCTCTTTAAACTCGTGTTGCTGATTTTCCACCAGATACCATCTGTTTCTTCACCAGGGTATTGAGTAAGAGCGATGTTCCCATCAATGGCATTGCTGGAGTGAGCAGACTCAATGTACATCAACATTTTAGCTTGAGGACTTCTTTTGCCTTTTAGATGTGTAAGACAATAGAGGATAAATCTTATTGTGGCTAATACTATCAGGATGTAGACTAAGAATATTACTATCCTTTGCAGTAGTGATCTAGCCCATGTACTTATTCCTGATGGTAACCAACCAAATAGATCTGGTGTTTGTAAGGGTGTGACAATGTGTAATCAAGTAGCTTGCTGTCTAATTCTATGTATATATTGTCTACAGCACAGACTACACTTTCTTGGACTAATAAAAAAAATCTAAGGTTATTTTGTTATCTCGTGTCACCTTGGCTTATGAGATCGGAGATCACTATTGTGCTTCTATCTCATCTGTTATTTGTCCCATAGTGACTGACAAATTGTCTTAAAGATTTCTCCAATTCAGCTATACCACATATAGGAAATAAAGCTACCAACCATATCCTGAGTGTTGGACCAGTGGGTTTTCTTCTGACTTTCATTTTACAATGTGTAACAATTTAATATTACCTTTCCAGTATTTAGTAGCATTGTTACTATGAATACTTAAAGATGATCTTAAAGTTTCTGAAGTGCATTGTCCATGCATTCATCAGTATTCTAAACAAGAGATTGCCTACACAAATTCACTATTAGTTGGAAAGGAATCATCTAAATTAGAAACATGTCTACACAGAAACGTATATCCATAAGGAGCACACGAAGTTTGTCTAGAAGAAACAGAAAATATAGAAAAATGTACATGTCACAAGTTTTCATTAGAGAACAAATGATCAGCAAGATATTACAGGATGAACCTTTCCTGTAGCAGGTCTTCAGTTAGTCCGTTTAAAACATACTAAGTGTTCTTCCCAAGGGCAAGCTGCCCCTCCTCGGTTTACCTATTATCAGTCATGGGTCACTTTCTCAGAAGCAGAAATGGAACCAAAGATAAAACAGAGTCTGAGCCATGAGGTCAGTCTCCTCTGAGAATCTGGTTTCTTTAAGATACATAATTTTCTGCATCATAAGAGGGTGACAGTTTGATTACAAACTTTACACAGATATTTCATATGACATTGTCTTAAATACCGCTTAAACTAATTACTAATTTACCCTAAACATAACTCTCAGTCTGATCTTTGAAGTTAATTTCCTAAAACTGACTGAATTCTTCAAAAAAAAGCTCAACATCCAGAGCAAAATGGTCTTACTAATTTATCTAGACCATTGTTTGACTCAAAGTATCTTCAGGAACCAGTTTTTTCCTCAAAGCTCAAGGTTCAAGACGACACCCAAAGGCAAATATCCCGTGTGGGTTGCCTCAACCTCCATGAAAGCCAGAACTCTGGATTCCAGGAGAATTATATACAACTCTGTCATCATTCTTTCCTTTAGATCATGATCTTGTTATAGAATCTTTTATCAAAAATGCTCAGTAAGTGTTAATTGTACATCATCTGGTTTTTAAGATCCCAAGCACCATACAGCAAACTAGGAAATAAAAAAGAAACACTAACAATTATATTAGGCCAGTTGTCTGAAATAACCAATGAAACCATGAACCTAAAGTCTTTGAACCAAGGAAACAAATTTCATGAGGTGTTTGTCTCTACATAAGCAGCATCAGTAACTGCTCTTCATGTGCTTCAACAGCAACTACATTCTGCAAAACCTCAGACTGAGTATTAATATAAATACAGCAACATTTATCTATTGAGGCACAAAGTGTTTCTGAAGAGACTCACAGGAAATCTAATGCTGTTCTATTTTGTAAAATCATAGCTCAAATTTCAAATACTTCTCTGGTTATGATACTTACAACTTTGCTAAGTTTACCAACAGGAACTTCTAATTCAAGAGTTACAATATCTAAACCCATTAGTTAGATAATTTAGGAGAAAGGAGAATGATTTCTTATATCCAGAAATTAGGACCTTAAAATATCAGCAATATAGTTCTGGCACAATGGCGCTCTAGGCAGAAGCACCACGCCGTCCCTCCACAGCAAAGATCCGAAAAACTAAGCCGAATAGAGAATACAACAATCCTGAAACCGTAAAACATCAAATGAAGAGAAAAAGAACTCAGCCAAGCACCAAATGGAGTGACAAAACTGACAGAGAACGAGCGAGGAGAGATTCACGCAGAGTTCCCCACCTCCTAACGCAGTGCAGATCCGCCATCATGGACTCCTATCGGAGACCATCAAACAGGGGGTATGAGAAAGCAGCCTCACGGACCTTCTAGCGGGAGACAAAATAATTGGTAATTGGCGATATATGCTTTCCCACCCCCCACACTTCTTCACCCCGACTTGGACTCCTCTGCTCCCTGAAGCCACAGTCTCTTGACCAGGAAACAGCGGCTGCTTGAATTCCACACACCCGAATGGGTGGCTCTCTGAGTGCCATTTGTTGGCTGCTGGTGTTGCTTTTTTTCTGCTTCTTTTTATTTCTTCCCTGCCTCTCCCCACCTCCCCCTCTTTCAC
>NW_004444080.1:6764283-6767898 GCF_000243295.1 Trichechus manatus latirostris
TGTTAACCATTGTCATAGGGCAACATTTGTAATAACTGTTAAATGAGAAACTATTTTGTTCTGTAAGCCTTCATCTTAAGTGAGAATAACAGCATAATTCGAAGGGCATAGTCAATGTCACTGAACTTTGCATGTAGAAATTTTTGAACTGGTGTATCTTTGGCTATGTGTATTTTCACAAAAAAAAAAAAAGAAGGTTGAGAAGTTAGAGGGTTGATATGCTGTGGGGTTGTTAACCAATGTCATAAAACAACATGGGTACTTCTGTTTCATGAGAAACTATTTGTTCTGTAAGCCTTCACCTGAAGTACAATAAAAAATAAAATGAAAAATAAAAATGTATCAGCAATATTGAAAAAAAGCATAGTTTCCTTTCATTTACTCAGTCTTATGTAGTTAATTTCTGTTCCACGTGATTCTGGATTAGCCACAGTCTGTGAACCCATCAGCTTCTGCATAGGAGTTGAGGAAATTTTATTCAGTCTACTCACAGTCCTTTTAGCAAGTCCAACATAGTCCATCTTTTTGTTGAGATATTTTGGTCAAACTTTTTCAGCAAACCAGCAAAGTAAAAACTTATCTGCAGATGACAAAACTTAATACGGCTATGATTATTTGATAAACATATTCTTAATTGTGAAAGACCTGATAGAAATTAATTATAAGCATAATGTAAAGGCCAAATAAAATCAGTTAAAAAAAACTTTAGATAAAAATATTTCTAAATATAGCCATTAACCATATTCAAAGAGCTTCAGATATAATGCAGAATAATTTTGAGACAAAATACCATATAGTCAGGATATACCAAGAATATACCAAGATTATTAAATCTCTAAATACCTGAATAGTAATAAAAAAATCTTTATAGGTAAATTATGTGAATTCTTTAATCAAACTATTGGCTTTGATAGTGCTAGATTTAAAAAGATAAAGTTGCCACAAGTTAGCAATAAAGAGATAATAATATAGGTCACTGTGAAATAATAATTTATTTAAGGAAAGATCTTAAAGTAAAACCCTTAGCTTTCTTTTCTAAAACCCAGGAGGCTTAGTATTCAGACTCAGGAATCTTATTCTAATGAGAGGCCAAACCTTTGTTTTCCAGGCAGGTTACACAAAAAATAAATTAACCCTTTAACTCAGAAATTAAAGAAAATTTTGTTATTTTAACTACGAGAAACCCAATTCTTGGTTTTATATGCTATTTAACATTAAAACTCCTAAAAATATCATAAATTAAATGATTAAACTTTAGTCAGACAGATGAAACTTGAACATATCAAATAAATTTCTTTTTCAATTAACCTCTAAAAGTTGCCTTTGTTGTATATCTCTTACACTGCATCCTTTTAAATGGCAAACACTCATTAGCAGACTTAAAAAATATATATCTGTCTATCCTTTCTCTTGTGGCATAAAAAGCAGAAGTACATAAACTTAAATTATGATAAGTATCTAGTAACCTAATAACATCAATAAGTTACCCAAAATGTCAAAATTATTTTAAGCCTGTATATCATAAAACGTAACTGTTGTTGAAAGAAAAGCCTATTTAAACATTCTAAGATTTCATTCAACTTTTACTACTTCTGGTATTTTTCCCAATTTAATTTTAGCCCTTAAAGATTTTATCAACTGGCTTTGAAAACATAGTCTTTGCTCACTTGACCAATTCATTGATATGGATGTAACCTTAAGTGTTTGGCTACTGCTGGAAACATTTTTCCAGGCCACTTCAGGTGTGTCTCATTGTGATTTTTTTTTTTTTTTTTTTTTTACTTCTTAAAGTTCCCCTATAATAGAGAGAACTTGTTTACACTTCTACCATTAGGGTCCACCCAATTTCTGATAACTATAGTAAAGCAGCAATTTTTCTTATCTTTTGTCTTAAAAGAGTCTCCACCTAGCTGGAAAGGGGACTTTCAAAAGTGCCCCTGGAGCTAGAGGACCTTGGAGACTGGGAGGTGGGGAGACTTGATCTTGCCCTGCCCTCACTCTCTTGACTCATGGAAGACATTTACATACATTTAAATTGATGGAGGCATTTTGAAAGACAAAAGATAGCTAATTTCTTTCTTTTTTACATTTCTGAAACTGCTACTTTAAGACAAAACTATCCTTTTTCCTTAAATAAAACACATTTCGTATAATATCTAGCTTAAGTTACTTAGAAAAGTTTTGCTTTTTAGATTGACTTAAACTAAGTTTTTCAATGTAGCTACTAAAAATCTAAATCATAAGACACACAAGACGCTGTTTTTTCTGGATGAAGAAGGAACTGAGGTTGTATGACCAGCCTTACAAAAAACAGCAATTCTTAGCCATAGCGACCAATCCAATACAAGACAAACTTAGACACAATGCTCTAGACCAGAAGCAAGCTCTTAGAACAAAAGGAGACAGAAAGACCACATAAACTCACCAGATAATACCATACAAAACAAGGATATAGGGATCCTAGTTTCTAAAAGGGTATATAGCAATTTTGGGTAAGATCGACTCAATTCAATGGAAAAAACAGGCACAGAACTACCACTTCTCTCTTAAATATCAAAACACAGGTCAGGAGCTGCCACCTCTGCCTTAGAATTTGGCAAAACAGGCAAGAGCTGCCACCTCTCCCTGCGAATTTGGCAAAACAGAACACTGTTTTCCAGGTTTTTTCTGAGCCACAAAAAAGTCCAAATTTCGCAGCTGATAGTGACTCACAGCTCTTTGAAAATAGAATTACCTCTTCAAAGGCCCGAATCCAGGCCTAAACTGCAGTTCACTTAAAGAGTCTCTCTTAACTAAATGATCAATCAAAAATCTAAGAAAGATTCTCCTTAATCAATCAGCTGGTTTTTCAAACAAATATGCCAAACATAACTTAAGAAAACATGAGAAAGAGAACAACAAAGAATAAGCAAAGGTTCATTTTCTGAGAGCACTCACCCCGTCACTGTCGAAGGGACATGGAGTGGGAACACGTGGGTCCAGAAGATAGGACTTTCTTTCCCAGCTTCTGCTCCACAGTCCAGGTCTCTTCGAAGTTGACTGGATTCGTAGCTTCAGATCCTTGACTACTACACCATTAACTGTTGTAGGGGAAAAAACATCACAAAGTTTAGTAAAGCAAAAAGAAAGTTTTGTTCGGCATATAGTCAAAAGGGCAGAAGTGGGAAGCGGACAAGCATGCTGCTACAGCCATGTCTGCCCAAGTCCAAAGAATATTACAGAATAAGCAAGAATCGGAAAACGCACAAGTGTGCTGCTACAACCATGTCTGTCCGAGTCCAAAGAATATTACAGAATAGGAGAATAGGAAAACGGACAAGCATGCTGCCACAACCATGCCTGTCTGAGTCCTGAACCAACTTTTAGTTTTGATTCTTTCTATTGTTTTTCTATTCTCTATTTCATTTATTTCTGCTCTGATTTTTATTATTTCCTTTCTTCTGGTGGCTGTAGGCTGTTTTTGCTGTTCTCTTCATATTTGTTTGAGTTGTGTAGTTAATGTTTTGATTTTGTCCCTTTCTTCTTTTGTGATGTGTGCATCTATTGCTATAAATTGTCCTCTGAGGACTGCCTTTGCTCTATCCCAAAGGTTTTGGTATGATGTGTTTTCATTCT
>NW_004444080.1:6768387-6807732 GCF_000243295.1 Trichechus manatus latirostris
TTATGGTTATGTCTTCATGATGGATTGTCCCCTTAATCATTATATAGTGTCCTTCTTTGTGTTTCATGGTGGATTTTGTTTTAAAGTCTATTTTATCTGAGCTTAGTATTGCCACTCCTGCTCTTTTTTGGTAGCTGTTTGTTTGATATATTTTTTCCAACCTTTGGTTTTTAATACATTTACGTCTTTGTTTCTAAGGCGTGTTTCTTATAGACAGCATATTGATGGATCCTGTTTTCTTATCCATTCTGCCACTCTCCGTATCTTTATGGGTGCATTGTGTCCATTTACATTCAGAGTAATTATTGATAGATGTGAGTTTGTTGCTGTCATTTTGCATTGCTTTGTTTGTGGTGCTGAAGTTTTCTTTGTTCTTCTTACTCTCCTGTGCTGAGTTACTTTGTTTGTGGATTTTTTTTTCATTTCTTTTGTTTTTGTAGGTTTTGTTTTTACAGAGACTTTATGTTTTTCCTCTTTATTTTAGTGAGTAGATTTATTAACTTTCTTTGTGTTTACAGTGAAATTTAACCTTATCTTTCTAAGTTTGAAGCAGTCTACCATTACTAGGTATTGCCTTGCCTTCCTCTCCATTAGAAGGTTCTATACCTATACGATTTATTCCCTGTTTTTTTTGTTCTGATGTTGTTGTCATCTACAGATTAACTGCTCTGAATCTCTGTTGTATTTCTTTTGGTTTTGGATAGTCCTTGAGAGCTCCTTTCCTAGATTGTTATCTGGCTGGTACGATCCTGTGTCCTGTATTCAGCCTGTGAGCTGAAGTTGTTTGCTCTCAGATAGTAGGACTTCTTTTAATAATTCTTGTAAGTTTGGTTTGTTTTTTACATATTCCTTTAATTTCTGTTTATCTGGATATGCCTTAATTTCACCATCATATTTGAACAAGACTTTTGCAGGATATATTATTCTTGGCTGGCAGTTTTTGCTTTCAATGTTTTATATATGTCATCCCATTGCTTTCTTGCCTGCATGGTTTCTGCTGAATAATCTGAGCTTAGTCATATAGTTTCTCCTTTCCTTGTGACTTTTTGTTTTTCACGAGCTGCTCTCAGGATTGTTTTTGGTTTTGGAGAGTGTGATTATGATATGTCTTGTTGATTTTATTTTGGGGTCTATTCTATATGGGGTTCTTTGAGCTTCTTGGATGGCCAGCTTTCATCCTTCATGATATTGGGGAAGTTTTCTGTAAGCAGTTTTTCAATGATATTCTCTGTGTTTTCTATTTTTTCCCCCTGTTCTGGAACTCCGATCAGTTGAAAATTTTTACTTTTTATTGTATCCCACATAATTCTCAGGGCCTCTTCGTTTTTCTTTGTTTTTTTTTTTTTTTTTCCTGAATTTTCCTCAACCAGGGTTGTATCCTAGTGTTTGTCTTTAATTCCGCTGATCCTGCCTTCCACTGTTTCTGATTTGTCCCTCATCCCTTCGGTGACACTGTCCATTTCTGAAATCTTGTTTTTTATCTTTTGGATTTCTAATTGTTGTTTTTGTATGATTTCTAGTTCTGAATTTATTTTGGCATTTTGTTTCTGCATTATTGTCGTGAATTCTTCCTTTTTTTGGTCTGTATTTTCCATGAATTTGTCTGCCTTTTCGATGAATTTATCTATTTTTTCCTCATTTTTGTCTGTTTTTGCTTTAACTGTTGGATAATTCTGAGTATTAGGGATTTGAATTCCTTATCAGGTAGTTCCAATGCCTTTTCTTCTACTGGAAAGTCATCTGGTGTTTTATTTTGGACATCTACTGGAACCATCCTGTCCTGTTTTTGTAAATGATTTGATATTGTCTGTTGTCTTTGGGGCATTCAGTAGTTATTTTTCTCATTTATTGATTGTAGATTTGTTTGTTTCATTCTTTTTTTTAATTTGGCTATGTCTGAGCAGGCGTGCTGTGTGTTTTTTGTTGTTTCCTTGTCTTTTGGCAAGATACTTTTTGCCTCCTTCTCCATTTGGCAGGGCCAGTCCCTCAGATATGGTAAATCAGGGCATGTCTAGCTAAAGAGGAGTTGCTGGTATGGGTTGATTGTGGCACTTATTACAGCCACTGGTGTAGGCTGGTAATGAGTGCAGGGCAGGTTCCAGTAGGCCGTGCCTGTGGTGGTTGGTGGTGTGATGTTAAGTGCACGGTGCAGGTAGGCAGGATGGAGGGGTTACATTGTGATGTATGGAACTAACATAAGTACGGGAGATAGGAGAGAGATGAGAGAGGAAGAGGAACCAAAAACATACAAAGAAACAAAAAAGAGTGCTAGGGGAGCTTGCCATTGGAGTGGAGAGATAAGAGACTATGAAATGGAGAAATACAAAAAGGAGAAGAATAAAAAAAAAGAGAAGAAAAGAAAAGGAAAAAATGAATAAATAAAAATTAGAAAGATAAAAGAAAAGCTCCCAGGGATCCCACCAGTGTGGCTACGAGGTCTGGGGAAGTTATTCCCAGATGTTGAAGTACAGCCTGGCTAGAAGGTGTAGAGGTATTCACTGCCAGGTATTCAGAGCACAGGAAGAGGAGGAAGGTACAGAGAGATGAGAATCTGAGTAATGAAGAAAGACAAAAAGGGAAAAGAGGGAAAAGAATACAAAGAAAATTTTAAAAAAAGAACAAAAAAAAAAACCCACAATAAAAGAAAAAAAGAAATGCCCCCAGGGATGCCTCTGCATGTCTGCGCACACTGAGGGGGTAGGTCCCAAGCCATGCAGTACTGCCTGGCTAGAATGGGCTGCCAATTCGAGAAAAGAAAAAGAAAACAAATAAAAAATTCAAAATAAACAAACAAAAAATAGCCCCAGGATCCCACCAGTGTGGCAGCATGGACCAGGAAGCAGTTTCACATTCACGCAGAGTTTCACAGCCTTTCAGGAAAAAGCAAAGATGGCGCAGGGAGCAAGGTATTTGAGCAAAAGGAGGGGGAGTTGGTGAGAAGTAAGGAAGTAATCAAAAGAAGCGGAAAAAAGCAACACCAGCAGCCAACAAATGGCACTCAAGGAGTTGGCCAGTGAGGGCTGGTGGAATCCAAGCAGCCGGTTCTTCCTAGCTAAGAGACTGTGGCCGTGGGAAGCAGAGGAGGCCGAGTGGGGGTGAAGAAGGGTGAGGAGTGGGAAAGCGTATATCACTGGTTAGCAGTTGTTCTGTCTCCTGCTGGAAGCTCTGTGAAGCTGCTTTCTTGTACCCCCTGTTTGCTGGTCTCTGATAGGAGACCAAGATGGCGGATCCATGCTGCGCTAGCTGATAGGAGACCTCTGCACGTACCTCTCCTTGCTCTCTGTTCTCTATCAGTTTCTTATTCCATTTGGTGTTTGGCTGAGTTCTTTATGCCTTCATTTGATGCTTAGGGTTTCAGGATTCCTGTTTTCTTGTTTGGCTTTGTTTTTTGGATCTTTGCTGTGGAGGGAAGGCGTGGTGTTTCTGCCTAGAGCGCCACATTGCCGGAAGTCTGATGATTTTCTTTTTGGAGTCTATCCTATATGAGGTTCGTTGAGGTTCTTGGATGGTCAGCTTTTCATCTTTCATGATACTGGGGAAGTTTTCTGTCAGCATTTCTTCAATGATCCTCTCTGTGTTTTCTGTTCTCTCTTCCTGTTCTAGAAGTCTGCTCACTTGAAAATTTTTGCATTTGATTGTATCCCACATAATTCTCAGGGATTTTTCATTTTTCTTCATTCTTTTTTTCTGATTTTTCCTCAGATAGAGTTGTATCCAAGTGTTTGTATTCAATTTCACTGATCTTGTCTTCCATCATTTCAAACCTGCCCTTCAGCCCTTCTATGACACTATTTCTGAAATCTTGTTTATCTTTTAGATTTCTACTTATTGTTTTTGTCTGATTTCTAGTTGTGAATTTGTTTTAGCATTTTGTTCCTGTATTATTTTCCTGAATTCTTCCTTTTTTTTTTGGTCTGTATTTTCCATGAATTTGTCTGCCTTTTCCATGAATTTGTGTATTTTTTCTTCATTTTTGTCTGCTTTTTGCTTCAACTCTTGGATAGCTCTGAATATTAGAGATTTGAATTCCCTATCAGGTAGTTCTAGTGCCTTTTCTTCTCCTGGAAAGTCATCTGGTGTTTTATTTTGTACATCTAGTGGAACCATCCTGTCCTGTTTTTGTAAAAGTTTCAATATTGTTTGCTGTCTTAGGGACAATCAGTAGTTATTTTCCTCATTTACTGAGTGTAGAGTTATTTGTTTCGTTCTGCTTTTTTACTTTATTTGGTTATGTCTGAGCAGGCGGGCTGTGTGTTCTTTGTTGTTTGCTTGCCTGTGGGCACAATACTTTTTGACTCCTTGTCCAATGGACTGGATCAGTCCCTCAGAGATTGTTCTGTCTCATGCTGGGAGCTCTGTGAAGCTACTTTCTTGTACTCTGTGTTTGCCAATCTCCAACAGGTGTCCAAGATGAAGAATCTGTGCTGCATTAGCTGATAGGAGACCTCTGCACATATCTCTTCTCACTCTCTGTTCTCTGTAAGTTTCTTATTCCATTCAGTGCTTGACTGAGTTCTTTATCTCTTCCTTTGATGCTTAGGGTTTCAGGATTGACGTTTGTCTCTGTCTGACTTAGTTTTGGGGGTCTTTTCTGTGGAGGGATAGTGTGGTACTTCTGTCTACAGCTCCATGTGGCCCGGAAGTCCAGAATGCTTCTTAGAAGCAAGTATGTATGTTATCAGGAGGGATCAGTCCCTGGAGAAAAACATCAAGCTTGGTAAAGTGGAGGGTCAGCAAAAGAGAGGAAGACCCTCAAAGAGATGGATTGACACAGTGGCTGCAACAATGAGCTCAAGCATAAAAATGATTTTCAGGATGATGTAACACTGGGCAGTGTTTCCTTCTGTTGTACATGGGGCCGCTGTGAGTCAAAACTGACTTGACAGTGCCTAACAACAACAGTGGTACTAGTGTGTAGAGTAACATAAAAAGTGGCCTGAGATGAAGCTTCAAGGGATAGATACAATGAAACATTATATTTAGTTTAGAACAACCATAACTTACTGAAGACTTTTAATTAAGGAGATATTATAATCACATTTATGCTTTGAAATTATTATTTTTACTTCAGTAATATACTAGACTGTGGGAAAGCAAAACTCATCATAGATAGTTGAATTAAAAATTATTGCTAAGCTCCATTTTGGATAAAAATATGTTTCATAAAAATGGAGACATACATAGAATTATAATGTATTATGAGGCAAAAAAAAAATGTTGTGGTGATGGACAGAATCGGACTTTATTATTCTAGCATGTCCAGGAATCACTTAGTAACATATACTTGAATATCTACTTTGTCCCAGAAGCTGAATTGCAGTGGTGAATGAACAGAATTCTTTTGTTTTCAAAGAGCTAACATTTATGGGACTGGATAGGCAGAAATGACTAGCATGTTTTTAAATGCAGTTTAATCAGCTTATCTCTTAGATACTTCTAGATAGTTTGAAAAGAGCAATTAATTTTGTTAGCATCTAGAAATGTGGGTATTTATAAAAACTAATTAAGAACAAACCCATATGTATTTAATTTGATAGTAGTTGTTAGGGTGGCTTATTCCCAGCAACACTCTACTCGGGAACATTTGCTAATATTTTTCATTTTGCTAAGGTGATAAAGCATCCTCAAGCTCTGCAGGGCGGAATGCTCATCTTATGCTACCCCCAGAGTCTGCTCCAATGTTTGTGAAAATATCTTATCACTTTCAATATGAACTCTTCACAATAAGTAGATAAATAAGAATTCAGCAAGCAATCTAGACCCATTATCTGCTCTCCCTTCTGTTTCATCAAACCTGCTTTTTGCAACTTGGGCGCTTAGCCAGAAGCCCATAAGATGTCTGTTACAGATTGTGTTTCGCCTCTTTACGACACTGTAAATCAGGCCCTTAAAGTGAGAAACATCATTGTCGTAACACTCAAAGTTGCCCTTGAGGGCAAGTGGAGTCTATCACCCTTAGGAGTATTGATTACCAGGAACAGAAAGCAAGATAGAATAACTTAACAGGGAATTTGTTAAGAAAGAATTTGGGTCTCACAATGGCCAGGTTGGGGCATTACCAGCAGCAAAACGAGTTCCTGAGGGTCACAGAGCAGGGAGAGGAAACTCAGCTCTCAGTTATTGAGAGGCACAGTCTAATGGACATGGCAACACTGGCAATGAGAACAACCACACAGTTACATGCCACCAATGCAATGGTAGTTCAGTAAGAATTGATGAAACAGGACAAACGTCTACTAGGTAAGACTGGCTGCTGCCTGACTGATTTGTTTGGACAGAGCATAGACTATAAATGCCTTGGTATGAATTTTGGGTTTTGGTTATCGACAGAGCAGGTATAGAAATTCAATTCTAGACATTCATAGCAAGGTGACTAGGTTGTGGGGGAGCAGCACTCACTAACCAAATCAAGTCTGACTATTTGTGTTCTAGGATTATGTTAGAATCTATGTCAAAGATGACACAATCTAGAAGCACTGGCTCTGGCACCAAGCAACGTGAGGATCAAATCCAGCTCTATCACTTCCTAGCTGTATTACCTTGAACAAGTCCCTTTACTTCAATTCATAGTATCTTCACTAGTAAAACAGATAATTAGAGTGCTGACCTGAAAATAAATCACACAATAAACACTGAGGTTTTATATCAGCTCTGGAAAATTCAAATTGCTCAATAAATGATTTCATTCTTGTTTCCACCAGTACTATCATAGTCATTTTCTGTGTCATTATTTTACCCAACATAAGAACAAAGACTTGGAAATACATATAGGAGTTTCTATTATGAATCATGGAAAATCACCAAAATAATATTTGGTGGGCAGAGGATTTGAGAAAAGTGGGATAATTTCCTTCTGAAGGAAAGTTCTTTATAATTATGTAAATATAGAATTCCTGATAGAGAAATGTCCATTATGAAGCTATTTCTCTTAAAACAGCAAAGTTCTAGTTATCTAGAAATCAGACAATCTTTTCCCATAAGAATTTCTACAGAAACATATTCCTGGAGACATCTTAGGATATTTGATAGAAACTTAAGAATATTTTCATTTATGGATTCCTTCTTCCTTAAGGTGTATATGGATTCAATGGGAGTGAGGGGTGCAATTTACTAGTTAAGAATGTCAAATCTAGAATCAGACTGCCGGGTTCAACAGCTACACCTTAGTTTTCTAGCTATTTAATCTTAGACAAGGCTATAACCTTTCTAAGCTCCAGTTGCCTTTTTTATGAAATGACAATAATAATAATATTGGTGCATATTTCACAGGGTTGTTTTGACAGATTGTATAATGAGATGAACAAAAATAAAGTAATAGTTCCAAAGATTAGGTAATTTAATTAATAGATCTAGGTATGAATACACATAGTTCACCATATGTGGGCATAATTATCTTAAGAGCTTTCCCTTTTCTGTTGATAACATAACCTAATGGTCCTCAATCTTTGATGCATCTCAGAATCATCTGTGGACTTTTAAAACAATTCTAGTGTTAAGGCCCTACCTAAAGGCTCCTAAATCTCAGATTTAGGCAAGGCATATAAATGTGTATTCTGATTACAATGTATTAAATATTCAAAATCCTAATCAAGATATAGAATCACTAATATGGTTAACAGGAGTCCCTGGGTGGTGGAAACAGTTAAAAGCTTGTCTACTACCCAAAAAGTTGGCAGTTCATCCAGAGGTGCCTCTGAAGACAGGCCTGAAGCTCTATTCCCAAAAAGTCAAAGCCTTGAAAACCCTATGGAGGAAAGTTCTACTCTGACACACGTGGGGTCTCCATGAGTCAGAAATGACTCAACAACAACAATCAACAACAATATGGTTAACAAGGAGACTTTGGTGGTTCAATGGTAGAATTCTACCCTGTCATGCGGGAGAACTAGGTTCAATTTCTTGGTGAATGCACCTCATGCTCAGTCACCACTTTGTTTGTCACTGGGGGCTTGTGTGCTGCCATGATGCTGAACAATTTTCAGTGGCGCTTCCAGACTAAGATGGACTAGGAAAAGAGACTTAGCCATCTACTTCTGAAAAATCAGCACCTTAAAAATCTATGGACAACAACAGTCTAATCCTCTATCAACCCTGGGGATGGAGCATGACCAGGCAACATTTCCTTTTATTGTACAGGGGTTTCCATGAACCAGGGTCAACTTGAAGGCAGTGAACAACAATCTGGTTAACTAAGTATCACATTCAAGTGATGATATTTGATTGGATGTTTTGTACTAAAAATATTTTCTTAAGAAAATATTTTTTTAAAAAGTCTTGTTGCTATAAAGCTTTATAATATTGATGGAACAACTGAAATCCTGGTAAGTACAGTTATTGAAGAAAATTGACTCTTTCCCAGGTTAGTCAGGATGGCTTAGGCTATCATTTTGAGTATCCGAAGTGACTAAAGGAGAGGCAAATTTAGTATTCAACAAAGCACAGGCATTTAGGACTCCGACTAGGGTCTCTACTTATTACTAGCTGTGTGATCTTATATAAGTTTCTTGACCTTTTCGAGTATCTATCTCATCTTTAAAAATAAGAATAATTAATGGGCTAACTAGGAATAAAATTGATTAAATGAGGTAAAAAGGAATAATTTTAGACAACATAAAGCTTGATAAGTGGTAGTTTTATGGTTAATCATAGTATTCATTTCACTTGGGAATGTTGTTGTTTTTGTTAGGTGCCAGTGAGTCAGTTCAGATTCATAGCAACCCTATGTACAACAGAATGAAAGATGGCTGGATTCTTCGCCATCCTCATAATAGTTATGTTTCAGCCCATTGTTCCAGTCACTGTGTCAATACACTAGTTGAGGAACTTACTCATTTTTGCTCACCTTCTACTTTACCAAGCATGATGTCCTTCTCCAGGGACTAATCCCTCCGGGAAACAGGACCAAAGTACATGAGACCAAGTCTGGTCATCTTCACTTTTAAGGAGCATTCTGGCTGTACTTCTTCCAAGACAGATTTGTTCTTTTTCTAGCAGTCCATGGTACAGTCAACATTCTTTGCAAGCACCATAATTCAAAGGCGTTAATTCTTCTTTTGTTTTTCTTATAGATTGTCCAGCTTTTGCATGCTTTTGAGGCAACTGAAAATACCATGGCTTGAGTCAGATGCGCCTTACTCTTTTTGATGGTTAGGATTGTGTGTCAACTTGGCTGGGCCATGATTCTCAGTGTTTATATGTGATCACTCGCATGATGGGATCTGCTGTGAGTAGACAATCAATTGAAAGGGAATTGCCTTGGGGGTATGACTTGTATGCAAATATAAGCAAACATTCTGCCTTTTTGCTCACTCTGGATCCTGTGGCTGCCTCCTCTTCACCTGACCTCTGGTTCTTGGGACTTGAACTATCAGCTTATCTGTCTATCTTGGAATTTGTTGATCTTCACAGCCTGTAAGTGGAGCCCTGCTCTCCGACCTGCTGATCTTGGAAGGAAATAAAGGAAGAAAGGAAGGATGGAAGGAATGAAAGAGGGAGGGTAAAAAACAGAGAATTGGTTTCAAAATGGCAACTATTGATAGAAATGGGGAGCAAACCAGAACATCTTACAAAACTAATGACAGTATAAATTATGAAATCATTTGATAATTTTGTAATTGTCACTGACAATATATACTAAATTCAAATATATATAGACCCTGTGTTCAAACAAATCCACTATCTCTCTGTCTCTCCACATAGATATGAAATGGAACACTGGAAGCATTCACTCATTTATGCCAAAAAAATTGGAAGACAGCTACCTGGCCAACCTCCTGGAAGAGATCCATACTTGCACCCATTCCAAACAAAGACGATCCAACAGAATGTGAAAATTATCAAATAATATCATTAATATCATGCACAAATAAAATTTTGTTGAAGATAATTCAAAAGTAGTTGCAGCAGAACATCAACAAGGAACTGCCAGAAATCCAAACCGGATTCAGAAGATGGCATGGAACAAGGGCTATCATTGCTGATGTCATATGCATCTTGGTCAAAAGCAGGGAAAACCAGAAAGATCTTTACCTGTGTTTTATTAACTAGGCAAAGACACTCAACTGTGTGGATCATAAGAAATTATGAATACCATTGGGAAGAATTTTAATTCCAGAACACTTAATTGTGCTCATGAAGGACCTGTACTTATACCAAGAGGCAGTCGTTTGAACAAAACAAGGGGATACTAAGTGGTTGAAAATCAGCAGAGGTGTGTGTCAATCTGTATGCTGTGCAATTAATCTGAGAAGCTGGTCTATATGAAGAAGAATGTGGCATCAGGATTGGAGAAGACTCATTAACAACTTGAGATACGCAGATGACACAACCTTGCTTGCTGAAAGTGAAAAGGACTTGAAGCCTTCAGTATGGATTAAACCTCAGCATAAAAAAAACAAAATTCATCATAACTGGACCTGTAAGCAACATCATGATAAATGGAGAAAAGATTGAAGCTGTCAAGGATTTCATTTTACTTGGATCTGCGATCAACACCCGTGAAAGCAGCAGTCAAGAAATCAAACAACATACTGCATTGGACAAACCTGCTGCAAAACATCTCTTTAAAGCGTTAAGAAGCAAAGACGTCACCTTGAAGACTAAGATGCACCTAACCTAACATGATGTTTTCAATCTCCTCACATGCATGTGCAAGCTGGACAATGAATAAGGAAGACCGAAGAATTTACACCTTTGAATTATGGTTTTTGCGAATGATATTGAATATACCATGAACTGCTAAAAGACAGAACAAATCTGTCTTGGAAGAAGTACAGCCAGAAGGCTTCTTAGAAGCAAGGATGATAAGACTTTGTCTCACATGCTTTGGACATGTTTTCAGGAGGGATCAGTTCCTGGAGAAGGACATTATGCTTGGTGAAGTAGAGGGTCAGGGAAAAAGAGGAAGACCTTCAATGAGATGGACTGACAGAGTGGCTGCAACAATGGGTTCAAGCACAATAACGATTGTGAGGATGGTGCAGGATGTGGCAGTGTTTTGTTCTGTTGTACCTAACGTAGCTGTGAGTCAGAACCAACTCGAGGGCACCTGACAACAAAAACTATATCTATATATATAGCTATTATACAGCAGTGGAAATAAACAATCTATATACAACAATGTGCACCAATCTCACAAACAATATTGAGCAAAAAAAGTCAGACACAAATGAACACATACTATATAATTCTACTTACATAAAGTATAAAAATAGGCAAAAAGAACCTGTGTTGTTAGAAGTCAGGGTAGTGGTCACCCTTTGGAGGATACTGATTGGAAAGGAGCTAGATGGTCTCCTGGATTGCTGGAAATGTTCTGTTTCTTCAATTGGCTGTTGGTTTTACAGGTGAAAACTGTTTGTTCTTTTTGCCATGTATAGTTTTTTTATTTCCTGGATAATCTCACATGTTTAATACTCCGGATAGTCTTCAAGGCCATTTTTTTCAATTTGCAAGAAAATCTCACTGAACTTTTAACTAATTGGATTAGTTTATAAATTAATTTATAGAAGACTCATTTCTACACGCCCCATCCTGGTACTTGCTATAACACATCATTTAGTCATTTTATTAATATTCTTTTTTTAAGTTTAACAGTTTTATTATTCTGTTCCTGGAAAGTTTTTACTAAATTTAATTTGGAATGTATTTTAATCATTCTTGTAACTATTTTGAATGTAATACTTATGTTATTTTTCTCACTGGTTTTTCATGATAGGGAAGCTATTGATTGCAATTTATTTATTTACTTATTACCTCATCTCTGGTAAAAAAAAGTTAGACAGTATTCAAAACCTTCTAATTCGTATCTATCATTTTCAATAATTATGTATTTTATTTTAAATTCCTTTAATCACATTTGATGTAAAATAATAATTGCACTAACCAGTGTCCTTGACTTACTCCTAGTGTACTATATATATGTATAATGTAGTGTTTCTTCCCAAGAGTGGGGGGGAGGTTCCTAATCTTAAGTGGTTTTCTCTTCTTTTTCTTGTATATTGTACTTGCTTCAGACTCTGCATCATACTATATCACATCACGCAAAAGCACATATTGAATCACAGTACTACTCAAGAATTTGGTAAAATCAAGATTTAAAAGCTAACATGTGGCTACTTGTTCCTATTTCATATCATGAACATGAGGTCATGCAGCCATGAATGTGAGGTCGTGCAGTCATGAATGTGAGACCATGCAGTCAATATCATTTTTTATTTATTTTTGGAAAAAATGGATCTACATCCTCAAGGTTTCTGTCTTTAATCTCTCTGTCAATGTATTAACAACCATATTGATACATTGTGAAAGTAGAAAAGTTTTCCTCAGCTGTGTGTGAATCTGTATATAGATTTAGACCACACTAGTTAAAATCGACTCCACAGCAACAGGTTTGGTTTCTGTTTTTTTAGTTACAATAATAATTTCATCCAGGAGTTAATGTTATGTTTTGATTGGTTTCCATTTGTACAGAATTTCCACAAAGATACCCATTATTTCTGTACAAAAAGACTCTATGATAATGATATTTACACATTATGCTACAATATGTAATGTGTCCTTTAAGCATTCACTGACTAAAATCCATAAGTATTTTTTTGTTCAGATTCTCTGACATGAAATTAATTGGTCTATCTGTTCTTTTCAAGCCAGATCACATATGGTAGAGAACAGAAAAGTCAACTCTGGCTAGGGGTATTATGTGCTGAAACAAAATAAAACAATGCATGACCACCTACAGATGTGCCTGGATCAACAAAAAAACAAAACATAGGAAACTTATTTTGCATATGTCATGTCCTCTTCTACACATATGCATACACACACCTAAACACACAAACATAACTTCTCTAATCTTAAGATGTGGATACTATTATTATCTGTATGTTAGAGAGAGGAACTGCAGCACAGAAACACTAAAGTAACTTGGCCAAGATTACACATTAGTTTGACCAAAGTTATAAACTAGTAAAATATAGTAACAAGCTGAGCTGTGATTTAAACCCTACAAATCTGTTTCCAGAATTCATAGTCTTAATCAGTATGCTGTATTTGCTGTGCTACTTCTTCAGTGGAAACTTAGAGGTGGGTAGACATCATGAGCTCGTCTCTAGTTCATGTTTATGAAACCCATAGCATCATGCCTAGCATTGAGTGTTCAACTAATCCTCCTGTTACCTTCATCTTTCCTATTTTATGCAAAAAAAAGTTCTCTGTTCTTTTTTTAGAAATACTTTAAGTCAGCATTACTGAGTATTCTAGCCAGTCAAACAAAAATCTAAGCAGAAGTATTAAACTTAAAAAAAAAAGATTTCTGTTCTTAACTCATACCAAACCTATAGGACAGAATAGAACTGTCCCATTGGGTTTCCAAGAAGTGGCTATTGGATTTGAACTGCTGACCTTTTGGTTAGCAGCTGAATGCTTAACCACTGCCCCACCAGGGATCCATTCTTAACCAAAATATAGTAAAATATGAGGAGATGACCACCAATATTCGCCTGGGAACCTCTAAGCTAGCCAACTGTTGTCCATGCATGATTATTAATAGCACCCCTTTCTTTGTCATAAAAGCACCCTAAATTGAAGGATAAATTTTATGGGGACTTTACTTATGAAATATATACACAGTATCACAATACTGCCCCTGGGTATTGCAAACAATTAATGCACTAGGCTTCTAACTGAAAGACTGGTGCCTTCAGTTGACCCAGAGGCACCTCAGAAGGAAGGCCTAGTGATCTACTTCCAAAAAATCAGCCACTGAAAACCCTATGGAGCACATTTCTACTCTAACACACATGGGGTTGTCATGAGTTGAAATTGACTTGATGGCAACTGGAAGAAGAAGGAGGAAGATCAAAGTTATATACTATGTGCTAGTTAAATTCTAAGGAGCCCCGGTGGCACAATGGTTAAGTGCTCAGTTGCTAACCAAAAAGTTGGTGGTTCAACCCACCAGCTGCTCCATGGAAGAAAAGACCTTGCAGTCTGTTCCTGTAAAGACTTACAGCCTAGGAAACCCTATGGGGCAGTTCTTCCCTGTCCTATAGGGTCACTGTTAGTCAGAATTGGCTCAACAGCACACAACAACAATTAAAATCTACATGTATAATAAGTCTCTGCTTTATTTGATCAACTAGGAAAAAATGCATAACATTTGGCATTATGTTAAGGAGCACTGGTGGCTCAGTGGTTTAGTGGTTGGCTGCTAACTGAAAGGTTGTTCGTTTGAACCCACCAGTCACTCCATGGGAGAAAGATGTAGTAGTCTGTTTCCATAAAGATTTACAGCCTTGGTAACCCTATGGGGCAGTTCTTCTCTATCCCATATGGTCTCTATAAGTTGGATTCGACTTGACGGCAATGAGTTTTTGGGTTTTGACATTATGTTATCCAATTTTAAACCTTGATTTGAAGTCTAACTATAAATTGAAATATTCTAAACCAAAGAGTAACATACATTTATAATACAGATTTTGTTTTTAACCTTGAATGTTGCTCTTCCATTAAAGCAAAACTTTTTACTATATTAATATTGGCAATCAAAGTTTAGTCCCAAAACATTTTAAAAAAGAAAACTTCTGAAAATATGTCAGTGATTACTCCATGGACAATGTAATAAGATTAAAATAGATTCTTGTGTTATCACATGTTTTGATTTTTACTCTATATTGTTCTCAACTCTTCCAATCTCTGAAAATGTTTATTTCCACAGTTGAAGAGGGCAAGAAGTTTCTCTAGTCTACTCTGATTTGAAAGATTAGTTATCAATCTACCAAATATATACACTGAATTCCACAGTAAATGTTTGCTATCAAAACTGACTAGGTGTTTACTTGCTTGTTTGTAATGTGAATGTTTGGGTCCTTTAAATATTTAGCAGGTCCTTTTCAGTTGCCAAGGATACACAACTAGTTTCAGTTTGTTCAGGTCTCCAAGCTGTATCTATTTGTACATATTTCACTTCATTGTTCAATATCCGACTTCATGTGTCATAATATATTGAGTATATTTCCACATACACATAGATATAGCCTCTTTCTTTTTATAATATAATGATCAAGAAAAAGTATTCTTGTAACTGAACTATGAAAAGCAAACAGAAGCCTACAGGCTATTATTACCTGTATAATAGATGTTCTGTGTAATACTATTCTTTTGTAAAAGAACGAGTTCTTTTATAAAAGACTTTTATTTCCTCCAGAAAAAAATATATTTTCTAAAACATAACTTATATTGTTTGTATATGTCTAAATGTATCTTTCCCGTTGCCATCAATCGATTCTCACTCATAGTGGACAGAGTAGAACTACCCCATAGACTTCCAAGGAGCAGCTAGTGGATTCTAACTGCTTAACTTTTGGATAGTAGCTGAGCTCCTAACAAATGTATCTCAATTTATATACTTAAAATAGACAGCTACTTTACTTCCAAGAAATTCTAAAAAAAATTGTAATGTAACCTTATACTTCGATTAAGGATGTCATGCATGTTTAAAAACATAAAGCGTTCTCTTCCTTCACTCATTAACATGGAAGTAATATCGCACTATCAGTCTCTTAGACGATATAGTTTGTGAGAATGAGCATGAATGTAATTTAGCTTTGGAAGTTCTGCCATTCATGTATAACTTAAGGCATTGGAGAAAAAAATATGCATAAAGTTATATCAGCTTCATTGATAATTCCAAGGGTGGGATATTATTTTATTATTAGAACCAATAATATTTTAATTCCTAATATTTTTGTTAATATTTAGGATACTAGAATATTAACTTTATATCCTAAAGCATTTTCTTTAATACTTCTTCTGAAAAAAGCCTTAACTTTATATCATAAAACCGTGATGTTGATTTTTGTATTTTGTTAGGCCAAAAAGAAGGATAAGGGAAAAAATAACAAATGTGTATATATCGTGATGATCTGTTTTGACATTGGCAATTCTGATGTTGCAAGCACAGAACAGAGAGACTGTCTGATTAAAAAAGCCAATAATAGCTTTATTATAGAAACATATGGCACTGAGTATATTTAATAGTCATTCTTTTTAAAATTTGTTTTTACATTGCCATTTAAAAACAAGAGCAATATTTTATTTGTATGTATTCTTTCCTGGGTTAATTTGTCTTTTTTCTTTGTTTAAATCCAGACAGAAGCAGATAATGAAAATGAAAATAATCACAGTTAGCCTTTAATGAATGCTCTCTATGGGCCAGTCATGGTGCTAAGTGTTTTGCATTCATATACTCATGGTCTTGTGTTTTTAAATAATTGTTTTTCCATAAATTCATTTGAAAGCATGTTAAAAAATCACACTAAAATTTTAGTAATGCTATTTAGTTATACATAAAGAAAAAACAGGCAGCTCCAAGGGAGAAAAAAATTAATAAAACAAATTACAGTTTATAATTATTAAATTGATATATTGCCTGTGGCCATTTGCATTACAATGTACAGTTTATTTTAATTGGTATTTGCACCACCCAAAGGCTCCTTTTATGTCTGGTATTTCAGCAGAATTCATAGTGTCTGTTTTCATTCTCAAAAGTGTCCCGTTCAGAAGATATATTACTCATAAGTGTTATTTATGTGAGATGTGTTAAGAACGGAAATAGAAGCACTTCAGATGAGACAGGAGAAAGGATTTAATATTAGGACAAAAAAATTCAAAATATATCTTTTAGAGTTTGTCTTGCACTGGGCATTGTTTGATGTCCATTACACAGTTTAGGCATGTAGTCAATATTATCTGCCCTGATCTTATAAATATAAAAAGACCACAGTCCTTTATGACCCCATGTTTCTAGGAAGTCTCCCTGGTCACTTGGCTCCAAAATAGTTACAGTGAAGTTTTATTTGATTTCTTTTGAAGGGGAAGGTATGATCAAGTCACATTTATCAGAGATATTAAAATTAAATCAAATAATTTAGTTAGTAAACAGTTACCTTAAGATACTCAACTTAGAGCAATATTTCAGTAATTAAAAATAGCTAAATTGGCATAACCATGTACACAGCAGTGGAGGATGGGCTCTTTGAAAAGTGGGGAGAGGACTGAGATTCTGATTTAATATGTATAGGAAGGATCTTCAGAATGTGTCCTTTGCAAGACAAAACAAAACTCACACACCTCTACAGATAATGGTAATGTTTTCCCTTGTTTTATAAATAAAATGCTAGTTATAACCCATTTTATAATGTTATTTATTAAGAGTCTATTATTCATGAAATATTCTGCTGGGCAATGCATAGATTGGTGAACTTGAAAATGATTTCTGTCATTTTCAAGACTGAAGTGTAGTTGGAAAGGCAGACAATAAACAAGTAAGCAAACAAATAGTCATAAGCCTGGAAACTGGTAAGTATTATAAAAGAAAGTAGCAGGAAGCTATTTACAAAGAATAACAGAATAAGACGTAACTTAATTGTTAGTGTCTTAGTTACCTAGCACTGCCATAAGAACAACAACAACAACAACGACATACATCTGGGTGCCTCTAAAGAGAAGAAATTTATTTTCTCACAGTACTGCGGCTAGAAATACAAATTCTGGGTGTTGGCAAGGCTAAGCTCTCTCTATCAGCTCTATGAGAAGATTCTTTCAGCTTCTGTAGGCCAAGGAGTTTCTTGGCTGCTTGTAGATGTACCTTCACATGATGTCTGTCTTCCCCCATATGTGTCTCTTTTTCTATACTTCCCTTTTAAATACACTACTCAGAAGGGATTAGGTTTAGGACCCATCTACTCCAATATAACCTCATTAACATGAAAAAGAAATACCCTATTTCCAAACAGGATCACATTTACGGATACAGGGCTTAGGAGTTCATATTTTAAGGGGGATACAATTCAATCCATAACAGAAATGAACATATCTAAACTTGTGGGGTTGTTGTCACCTCACCTGTCACATGAGTAGGGCTATGACTTAGAATTACTAATTGGATTTATATTCCTTTGATGCTAGCATCTGTCTCTGTCACCTGTCTTCCCCCTGTGTGTGTGTGTGTGTGTGTGTGTGTGTGTTTATTCTGCTCTTTTTATAACTAACAAGTGCTTAGGTTTAGGAACAACCCTTCTCTGACAAGACTTCATTAACATAGCAAAGGAAAATCCCTATTTCCAAATAGGGTCATATTTACAGGTAGATCGGTTAGGATTTCAACATAAAACTTCCAGTTAAGAAACATCCACCAAAGAGAATACTTCCAGAAAGATAAGCAGGAATCTCTTTGGAGTGAAACTTAAGTGCCTATCACTTTAAAAGGAGATATCTTTCCCTTGAGAAAGTAGAGAGCTGCAAACAAATAGAAAGGAGGAGTCAAGAGGCAGGTCAAACATTATCACTGGAGCTGTAGATAGTGCACACAAGTGGGGAGTTGTTGGAGTGGTTTACCCAGGCAGGGAGGAGTATTTTATCACGGACATTGCTTAGCACTGATGGACTCATCACGCTTAACGAAAAGAGAAGGCCAGCTTTCAGTGTATGTGTGTGTGTGTTTATTACTTTTCATTCTCTTCAGAAAATGTATGCACTTATTTCCTGTACCAGGACCTGTTTCCACTGTGCTACACCCTTGGTACACTACCAGCTTAGAAAATGTTGGTAAAACTGTAATTATCAATGGGATGAAAAAGGAAATTCTAGTCTTCTTTACCAATACAGAGAGTCCTAGGAGAGTGGTTTCCTGGGATGACTAGGAGAGGAGGTTATTACCAACAGATGATGGTAAAACAGTTGACTGTCAGAGAGAAACATAACTACAAAATATCAGCATAGACTGGTGAGTAATTCATCTCCATTCATTAAATATAACATTACAGGGGAAAACCACAGCCCTTAGCACTGAAAAAAATTAACTGACTGAGAAGTGCTTCCTGAGAAAGAAAGACTGAGCGCATGGTGGTATTTTGGCTACTCTAGTCTGCCTATTTAAATTCACCAAATCCGCTTTCTTCATACCAGTTCCAGAGTGGACTCCAACTCATTGCAACCCCATGTCTGTGAGAGTAGAACTGTGCTCCACAGAGTTTTCAACGGACGATTTTTTGGAAATAGTTCACTAGGGCTTTCTTTCAAGGAACCTCAGAGTGGACCAAACTGCCAACCTTTAGTTTAGCAGCCAAGCTCATTAGCAGCACCATCCAGGGACTCCACTTTCTTCATACCACTTCTTAAATAATGTGATTACCGATTTTATGTAGCAAGTTGCAGCCTTTCAAAAGCTATGTTTTATTTTATTTTCCCCTTTTACATACATCTGGATGGCAGGTCTACCCAAGAAGAATGTGAAAAAGTCAGCCAAAGTAACCTGAGACCTTGATGTTGTAAGCATTTCCAAAAACACACTGATCTCATGCTTAATAAAATTTACAGACATTTCATTTTGAGTGCTTAGATTGTGCTAGATTCTATTCTAAGAGCTTAAAATATTTCATCTCATTTAATTCTTTTAAAAAACTGTTAATGAAGATATTATAGTTATCCTTACTTTTAAAATAGCACTGTTTAAAGATGTTGTTAGTGACTGCAGAGGCAGCTCCCACCTCATAGAGCACAGTGTGTTACAGAGTGGAAGTTCTCCATAGGAATTTCTTGGCTGTAATCTTTACAGAAGCAATCCACCAGGCCTTTCTTCCATGGAGCACCTGCATGAGTTTGAACTGCCAATCTTTAGGTTAGCAGCCAATAGCAAATCGCTTGTGACACTCAGGCTCCTGAATCAGAAATAGATAAGTGTTTTATAAGGTCACATAGGTGGACCTAGTGAAAGGACCAGAATAGGAGCCCAGGCAGTCCAACTTTAGAGCCTGCCTTTTAACTTTCGTGCTAATGCATAGCTAAAAATCATTGGTCAAAACTTTTGCATAGTATCTACTGTCATACTACATTGGATTTCATCAAGGTATATCTTTCAGTGTCTTTCAACAAAGCTAAGGATAAGACAGCAAAACCTAAAAAAAAAAAAAAAATTTTGCAGATGCATAACAGGGCCCAAGTATGCAGCCATTTAATCCCCTGACATAGTCAAAGGAAAAGGGATACTAAATATGTAGAAACATATTTTTATACTTTCCTCAATCTTTCATAATTGCTACTTTTCTCATCAAGATTGCAGTTGAAGAAAGCTTCAGTTGTTTATATTTCATCTTTTATGAAATGCTAATTGTGTGTCTTTTTGTTTTCTTTTAGATTATAAACCAATTGCCATGGAGCCTATTCCAACTCATAGCAACCCTGCAGGACAGAGTAGAACTGCCCCATAGGATTTCTAAGAAGTCGCTGTTTGGATTCGATTGCTAAGTTTTTGGTTTGCAGCCAAGCTCTTAACTACTGCGGTTTCTTTAAATGTTACAGAAATAACCCATTTGCCCTTTACATTGATTATGATAACTTTAAATTTCCTTTTCATTTGATTCAAGCAACTTTTTACATTTTTTTCCATCCGTGTCATAATTCGATAGCTCTATATTTTCTTCCAGCATTTCTGTATTTTCTGGTTTTACATTTATCTTCATTTGTACACAGTTTTTGAGAATCTAAATGTGTTGCCTTTTCTATGTTGCCACAAATCATTAAGTAAATAATTTTTTTTTTCTCAATGAGTTTACTTTATACAAAACTTAATAATTGGAGTATAGTGAGCCCTGGTGGTGCAGTGGTTAGGAGGTTGGCTTGTAACCAAAAGGTCAGCAGTTCCATTTCACCAGCTGCTCCTTGGAAACCCTATGGGGCAGTTCTACTCTGTCCTATAGGGTCGACATGAGTTGGAATCGACTGAACAGCAATGGATTTGGTTTTGGTTTTATTGAATTTAATTTATAATACATATTGTAAGCTTTTTGTAGGTAGGAGCTACATCTACACTCCTCAAACTTTATCCACAGCTTGTAGAACAGTGTCCAGCATCTATTTATATTTAAATGGATAATATTTTTCATAGACAATGTCACATGTTTATTCTTCTCAGTGAAAGTTAGAATGATTTTGTTCAGATTATAGCAGCCCTGATCCAAAAAAGGGAGTTTGAATTAAAATTTTATTATATTTTTATTGGAATTGTGGTAAAATTAAAGCTTATTAGGGAGAATTGAATGTCCTCGGTCAGAAGATTTTAGGTCTCTACATTTACTCAGGTGTTGTTTTCTTTCTGCAGATGTGTGTAATTCAATTTTCAAATAGGTTAAAATAACATAAGTTCTATACCCTTCTTAAATTTAATCCTAGGTAATTCATACTTTCGTTGTTATTGTTTATGGGGCTTTCTATTATACTATATAATGCTCATTGCTACTATTACTATACAATGCTCATTGCTACTAATAGTTTTCCAGTTAATTGTTAAACATAACTGCAAGCCAAGGAAGCCCCGAGTTGCTGACGGCTAACAGAATCCAGGAGAGAGGCATGGAACATTTACTCTCTCAAAGGCCTTAGAGGGAATCAATATGACTGACACCCTGATTTGGATTTCTAGCATCCAGAACTGTAAGACATTACATTTCTGTTTTTTAAAACCTTGCATTTTCTGGTATCGTGTTATGGCAGCCTTGGGAAACTAAGACAACTAATTAATAGGGAGGCCTATTTGTGAGATCCTTATGTTAAACCTTCCTTTTCTCAATAGAATAAACCTTGTAGAATTTGTAGAATAAATCCTGAATAAGTGTGCTATAAAATTCTTCTAATATACTTCCAATTTTAAATTTCTAAAATTTCATTTTTAATTTTCATATTATTTTTCAGTAATATTCGTCTGTAGAGTTTAACTACTCTCATAGTTGGGTTTTGGTGTAAAGACTATGCCAGCTTTCAAAAATCAGTTGTGGGATTTTTTGTTCTTTCTTATGCTTTGGAATAATTAGGCTAATACAGATATTTTCAATTTGTGAATGTTCAACCAAACTTACCTGTGAAGATGACTTAACCCAATGTGATTTAGGAAGATTAATCTTTGACAAAATTAACTTTATGACCTGATTACTCATTTATTCAGTTTCCTCAAAAATATTTTATATGTCTTCCTTCAATAATTCATACTGATTTTCAAATTTATTGCCCTGAATTTAAAATAAAAATTTCCTTTTAATTATTTTAATTTTCGTTATGTGATTATACATACTTTCTCATGAGCATTTTGTGATCTGTTTTTTTACTGCTCTTTAGCAATTACATTTTTTCCATTAGATCATGTTTTTAAACTACTGCCATTTATGTTTGTATCAGTGCAATCTTCCTACATTCCTTTTTAAAGCTGTATTTAATGGATTATATTTCTTTCAAACAAATTATTACTAAGAGACTGCCTTCGTTTTGTGTGTACTTGCTTAGTATATATTTGATGATCATTTTACTTAAACTACCAAAGCTATTTTACATTTAGTAAACTTTATATTTGAATTGTAAAATTATTGATTTTTAACTCAATATGGTATTTTCAAATAGGCATATATTTCTCATTTACTTGTATTTCTTAATTGATTCATTCTCATATTTATAATCGTACTTAACATTTCTTGTTTTAATGCTTTCCTTCTCTTTATTTTCACCTATGTCAGTTATAGAATGTTTTCTTTGATTTTTCTCCATCATTTCAGTTCAAACAGAACTTATGTTCAAGGATTTATACAGCATATTTAAACTTTAACTTAAAAAATTCAATGGTATATGTTGAAAATAATTTTGGGGTTGATAGCCCAACTGCAAAAAGCTTCATTTAAGTAAGTATTGTCATAATACACAGGGATGATTTCCCAAGCTGTGTGAGAATTATATGACCTTTCTCATTGGCTCTTGGACTTAGCCAAGATTCTCTCTCAGAAATTTGAAACGTCACTAGTGATGGGCCATGTCAATCTTGAGGAGGGCCCTAAAAGTGATTTCTGTGAATTTCTACTTGTTTCATATGCTCTGCTTTTGCTTCTGTTAGGGTACACTGCTCTTGATTCTACTTAAGCCCAGGCTTTATGCTTGTGCAATGGATCCTGTGATCTCAGCTCACAGCAGGATTTCATTGCTCTGCTCTGCATCACATTTTTACCCTTCTGACTGGATTATTCTCATCAGCACACACACAAAAAAAATTTTATAAATAAATAAACAAATGGACCAAACAAAAAATCTTCTTACTACAGTATTTTCCAAATTCTGCATTTCTCTGCCTCAGTGTATAGGAAAAATAAATTCTTAGAAGAGTTGTCTATATCTACTGTGTTTATAACCACAGTTTCTACCTCTTTTCCTTTTCTCTGTTGAACCTACTTCATCTTTATGCCCCTGACCACATTCTCAAGAACTACATCACCTCCATACATTTTATACATCATATACGAGAGTTAATTCTAAGTTCTCTAACTGGGCCAATCCACAGCATTGACACAGCTGATTTCCTCCTTCTTAGTCTTTAAGACACTACATTTTGTCTCTCTTTCTCTCACTCACACATCTCTCTTTCCAGTCACCTTGCTGTTGGATCATTTTTAATGTCTCCAAATGTTAGAATACCCCAGTCATAGCCCTTGGATTTGGACCTCATCTCTTATCCCTACCCATTCCCATCTCAAGGAATAACCCTATGTTTTTAAATACCAATTGTAAACTAATGGCTGAACTCCAGATTCATAGAATTTACTATTAGACAATTACATATCTAAAAGTATATCAAACTTAACATGCTTAAAACCAAATTCTTGATATTTCCATTCCCAAAATTTGATCCCGCATTTATGGCTCTGACCAGTAAATGACGTCTCCATTTTCCCAGCTGCTTAGGTTTCTTATTTGTATTCATAGCCCACATCCACTCTATCATCAAATCTTATTGTCTTTTCCTAGGAATTATCCAGAATCCCACCACTTCTGATTATCTCCAACACAGCTCCTCCATCTCTCATGTTGAACACTACATTAAACCCTGAGTTCATTTTTTACCACTTGTCCTCTTTCTTGCTGAGCTCCAGTCACATTGGTTTTATTTTCATTTATTTTTTATGCCTTTGGCTTTTGCATTTGTTTTCTTAAACTGAAAAGTTGATACTTACATATCATTAACGAAAACCAAACCCATTGCCATCAAGTTGATTCCAATTCATAGCAACCCTATAGGACAGAGCAGAGCTGTCCCATAGAGTTTCTAAGGAGTGGCTGGTGGATTTGAACTGCCGACTTTTTGGTTAGCAGCTGTAGCTCTTAACCACTATACCATCAGGGTTTCCTACATATCGTTAGGTGTCAGCTAAATTCACCAACTTAGAGTGTTTCTTATCACTATCAAGCATTATTATATTAAACGTTTGTTTGCTATCTTGAAGTCTACTAAAATGTAAGTTTTTCAGGAGTAGTCTCTTTTGTTCACCATTATATCACCAGCACTTAAACGTGTTCCTAGAACATAGTAGGATCTGAACATATTTTTGTTGATTAGCTAAATAAACTGAAGATGTCTGGTTCCTGGTTCTTGTCAAATGCTGATAATTCGCAGATATTCTTCCAGTAAACAATGTTTTCCCCTTCCTAGTCAGAATTACATTTAGCTTGTCAGCTTTGTTAATAAAGACAGCAGCCAACCAATCGTTTTTCCAACCTCTTGCATTTCTAGTTTTCCAATTTGGGTGAGTGATTTGCTATAGTTAATATTTAAAAAAAAAAAAAAACCAAAATGTATTCATGTGTTCATGTATGTGTATTTAAGATTTTTACTATGGTGGCCCGGTAGTTAAGAGCTACAGCTGTTAACCAAAAGGTTGGCAGTTCAAATCCACCAGCTGCTCCTTGGAAACCCAATGGGGAAGCTCTACTTTGTCCTATAGGGTCGCTGCGAGTCAGAATCAACTCAAAGGCAATAGGGTACAGGGTGGGATAGTTCTATTCTTTCCTATAGACTCACTATGGGTTGGAATCAACTCAACAGCATAGAAGAACAACATATAATTTTATAACCATTCATAAATAACTGTTTTAGATTTAATTTTATATCAAAAACTGCTTTAATGCTTACCCATAACTCAAATAAATAGATAAATGTTTGGAATGGCTGTTTCTTTCTTTCTTTGTTTTTGGAATGGCTGCTTTTCTTTCTTTTTTTTTTTTTGGTTTTTCATAATCAGGTCTTCTGTATAGGACTTTCTTTTATTGTTTGATTTATCATTTAATATTTTTCTGTTTTTTTGTTCAATTTTTCTCTTCAGATAGAATAGTTTTCTATGTAAAAATCTCTGTTGTCTGGACTCTATAGCTATCATTTCTTTGATTCTCTTTATGTCTTAATAGCCTATAACATTTTCTCATGTTTATGCTTTGCAATACTGGTCTGATGTTTTGCAGGGTTCATTCTATTTCCTTGCTGAATCTAATTTTACTTATATTATGACACATTGGTTTTCCAATACTCTTTTGTCTGATAAGATTTTTTTTTTAATTTAATTTTGTAGTGGTCTACACAAGAAATAACCTGGCCCATTTATTTCTCACGCTTTTCTTCATGCATCGTATAACCAACTTGGTATTTTATAATTTTTTATATAAACACATATATGTGTGTGCACATACATATATCCACCATACACGGAATTTATTTTCAATAAGTTATTTCCATATAAGACCATAGATAATCTTGCAAAATAAACACATGGTTGTTCACTTTCTAAAGAAATATATACTTACATTGTGTTGTGTTATATTATACTATGTTATGTTATATTATATTATATACGGAGCTCTGGTGGTGCAGTAGTTAAGAGTTCAGGCTGCTAACCAAAAGGTCAGCAGTTTGAATCCACCAGCCACTCCTTGGAAACCCTATGGGGCAGTGCTACTCTGTCCTATAGGGTCGCTATGAATCAGAATCAACTAGAAGGCAATGGGTTTGGTACGGGTTTTATATTATATTATCTTTGTTACCTGGTGCTGCTGTAACAGAAACACCACAGTTGGATGGCTTTAAACAACAAAAATTTATTTTCTCACAGTCCTGGAGGTTAAAAGTCTAATTCAGGATCTCAGCTATGTTTATTTCTTCTGTGGCTTCTGTAAAAATGGCGTGGGGGCAGTTTCTGACCTCCTCCAACCCCACAAGGGGGAAGAAGAACCAAGATCAACGGTGCAAGGCTGACTCTCATGAGGTGGAGGCCAGAGAGGCTTCCTCTCTCCACCATTTTTACTAATTCTGACATCAACTGCCCCTCTCACAGCACTCTCTACTTCTCTGCTGGGTTCAGTAATTCATTGCAATGGCCACACAGAACTCATACCAATGGATTATGGGGTGTATTAGTGAAGTAACAGTTAAAATTCAGGCTCAGGAACACTCAGGATACAGTTCTTCCATCAGAACAGCCTCTCCCAGCTGTGCTCGCAGGCATGTCTTTCCCTAGCCCTGGGCCTCTGCGCTCTGCCCAAAGGCACTCAACTTTCTCTCTCTGAGGGCCAGGAAGTTCACCATGCTGTCTTCTGATGCCAGGTCTCTGCTGTTGGGTCTCTCCTGCCACTGCTTCTCACTGTCTTCAAGTTTACAGCTTGCTCTCTCTTGATCTTCTGCTTCCAGGAGCTTCTCAGCACAGGGATCCTGGGTTCAAAGGACACGCTCTCTGCTACTAGCTGTTCTTCCTTGGTGGTAGTAGGATCCTCCTCTCTGTTCTGGAATTGGCTCTCTTTTAAGGCAAAACTGACAAATCCCTTTTGTAGGTTACAATTACCCTATCACACATCACCTGTGGGGGGAGTTTCAAGACGATGGCTAGAAAGACCACACACAAAAGTAATTAACCACACCGCAGCTTCTATCCTGGTTCTGGTGTCTGCCTGCAATCTTTGGTGTTGCTTTGCTTATAGAGGGGTCCTCTTATGGTACTACTTGTCTCCTTCTGCACCTGTCTCTGTGTCTATTCTTCTCTTCTTATAACTTAGAAGTGATTATATTTAAGACACACCTTACTCTGGTATGACTTAACTGGCATTAAAAAAAAAAAATTTCCACAGGTACAGGGGTCAGGACTTCAATACGTGTGTGTGTGTGTGTATATATATATATATATATATATATGGGGTGGAGGAAAGGGACACAATTTAATCCATAACAGATATGAACTACTTAAGAAACTATGGTCATCTCAGATTGTCTTTTGCTTTCTCACTCTTAGTAGACACATAAGTATAGAAAGACATTTTTCTTCTAGAAGGAATTCACCAATGCAATAGCTGTCATAGGTGATCAATCACAATTAGTCTCAGCACTGGGAGACCATAGGAAGTGTATAAGCCAAAGGATAAATGTCCAATATAGAGATCCAAGCCCAATCTGACTTCTCATGAGAAGAATGACGTTTATATGTTTATGTTAATTTCCTGATTTTTTAGTATTGGATCAACTATTTAAGAAAACTTTCAGCTGAGCAACATTTGTTCATTGGGTCAATTTGTGAGCTTCGCATTAAGAAATGGGTAAAGAATCTAGGAAGTTATAAATTCAAGCTATTAAATGTAATATTCATGGTAACTACTAAGAAAATATTTAAGAAACATACATACAAAAAAGGAGAAGGGAACCAAAATGGTGCACTACAATAAACCAACAAAACACAAAAGCAAGCAGTAATAAAGGACAAAGACAAAGAAGGCTTAAGAGATACAAAAAAACAAATAACAAAATGGCAGAAGTCACTTCTTATCAGTAACTACAGTGAACATAAATGGATTAAATGCTCCAATTAAAAAGTATGGATACAAAAAAAAGATCGAACTATATGCTGTTTACAAGAGACACACCTTAGACCCAAGGACACAAATAGGTGGAAAATGAAAGTATGGACAAAAATATTCCATGAAAATAATAACCGAAAGAGAGCTGGTACAGCAAACTTGATATCAGACAAAGTAGACTTTAAGACAAAATTTGTTAGAAGAGATAAAGATGGATGTTATATAGTGATTAAAGGGGTCTACTCATCAAGCAAATTTAACAGTCATAAATTATATAGGCACCCAACATTATGGATCCAAATATATAAAGCAAACTGATAGAATTGAAGAAAGAAATAGATAGCACTGCAATAATAGCTGGAGACTTCAATACACCACTTTCAATATTGGACAGAGCATCTAGAAAGAAAATCAACAAGGAAGCAGAGGACCTGAATGACACTATAAACCAACCAGACTTAACAGACATATATGGAACATTTCACCCAGCAATGGCAAAATATACATTCTGCTCTAGTGCACATGGATTATTTTCCAGGATAGACCACATATTAAGTAACAAAGCAAACCTTGACAAATTTTGAAAGATTGATATCATATAAAGTATTTTCTCTGCCCACAATGAAGTGAAGCTCAAAATCAATAACAGAAACAAAAGAAACTGGAAAATACACAAACGTATGGAAATTAAACACATTATTAAATAACCAGTTGGTCAAGGAAGAAACCAAAAGAGAAATCACAAATTTCTTAGAGTCAAATGAAAATCAAAGCAGAACATACCAAAACTTATGGGATGCAACTAAGGCAGTATTCAGAGATTAACTTATAGCAATAAAAGTCTACGGGAAAAAAAGAATTATTTCAAATTAATAGCCAAACTCTACAACTTTCATAGATAGAAAGGGAAGAGCAAACTAAGCCTAAACCACCATAATAAAGGAAATAACAAATATCAGAGTATAAATAAATAAAATAAACAACACAAAAACAATAGAAAGAATCAACAAAACCACAAGCTGTTTCTCAGAAAATATCAATAAAATTGACAAAACTTTAGCTAGATGTACAAAAAGAAAAAGATGCAAATAACCAAAATAAGAAATGAAAGAGAGACACTACAACTGACCAGACAGATAGTGAATTATGGGCGAATATTATGAACAAATGTATGGCAACAAATTGGATAACCTAGATGAAATGAACAAATTCTCAGAGGCACACAACTTACCCAGACTGATTCAAGAGGAAATAGGAAATCTTAACATATCTATGACAAGTAAGAGATTAAATTAGTGATCAAAAACTTCCCAGCAACAACAACAAAAAAGTCCTGGACCAGATGGTTTCGCTGGAGAATCCTTCCAAACATTTAGAGAAGAATTTTCACCAATCTTGTTTAAACTCCTCCAAAAGATACAGAAGGAAAGCATAATGCCTAATTCATTCTATGAATCAAACATAACCCTGATACCAAAACAAGACAAAGACACAAGAAAAGAAAATGACAGGCCAACATCCCTTATTAATATAGATGCAAAAAGACTCAACAAAATACTAGTGAACAGAATCCAGTAGTATATTTAACAAGTCATACTCCATGATCAAGTAGTGTTTATCCCAGGAATGCAGGGATGGTTCGACATTAGAGAAGATATCAACGTAATACATAATGTCAATAGAAAAGGATAAGAACCAAATGATCGTCTCTATTGATGTGGAAAACGTATTTGATAAAATCCAACACCTTTTCTTGATGAAAACCCTCAAGACTGGAACAGAAGGGAAGTTCCTCAAGGTGATTCAGAGTATTTATGAAAAGCAACAGCCAACCTTATACTTAAGGAGAATGACTGAGAGTTTTCCCTTTAAAATCAGGAACAAGAAAAGGGTGTCCATTCTCATCAGTCCTATTCTAGAAAAAGAAAAAAAGTTACCCAGATTGGAAAAAAAAGAAGTAAAATTGTCTCTATTATATATATATTTATATATATATATATAAAATCCCTAAGAGTTCTCAAGAAAACTCCTAGAGCTAATAGAAGAATTTAACAAAGTTGCAGGGTACAGGGTTAACAAGCAAAAATTAATTATGTTTCTATACACCAGAAATAAGAAATCTGAAAGGGAAATTAGAAAACGATTCAATTTGCAATAGCATCTAAGAGAATAAAATACCTAGGAATAAATTTAACCAGGGATGTGAAAGACTTATACAATAAAAATTGTAAAACACTGCTGAAAAAGATTAAATAAGACTTAAATAAATGGAAATATGTTCCATGCTCATGGATTGGAAGACTAAATATTGTTAAAATATCAATACTACCCAAAGTTATCTATAGATTCAAATATTCCCAATCAAAATTCCAACAGCCTTCTTTACCAAAATGTAAAAAACAATCCTCAACTTTATATGGAATGGTAAGAGGTTCTGAATATCTAAAGCAATGTTGAAAGAAAATAAAGTAGAAGTCACACTTCCTGTTTTTAAAACATATTATACAGCTACTGTAATCAAAACAGCCTGGTATTGGTTTAACAATAGACATATAGACCGATGGAATAGAATTGAGAATCCAGAAATAAACCCACACATCTATGGTCAATTTACTTTTGACCAAGGTGCTAAGTCCATTTGATGGACAAAGAAGAATCTCTTCATTAAATGATGTTGGGAAAATTGAGTCAATGCAGAAAAAAGAAACAGGATACATGCCTCACACAATAAACACACACAAAAAAACAAATTCAAAATGGATTGAAGACCTAGATGTGATAACTAAAGCTATAAAATTCAAGAATAAAATGTAGGGGCAACACTGTCAAGCTTAGCTTTTAACAGTGGATTATCTAATTCAATAACAAAAGCACAAACCACGTAAAATAAAATAAATGAACGGAACCTCATAAAAATTAACAACTTTTTGTCATTAAAAGGCTTTACCAAAAAAGTGAAAAGACAAGCTACCAGCTGAGAGAATGTGTGGCTAATTGCTTCCATGAACAACTGCCTCCATTGTCATGAGAACAGAAGAACTGGAGGTTCCCAGCTACCATTACTGAACATTTTGATCAAAGATTCTATAGAAGAATCCTGATCAAAAGGGGAAAATGTACAACAAAATTTTAAATTCTCATGGAATCCTGATTTTATGTAACCATGGAGACTGGATGAACCCTTGAAACTATTGCCATAGGGTTGAATAGGGTTGAATCTTGAATTAAAAAAAAAAAAAAAAATCAAACAAACCTGTTGCTGTCGAGTCAATTCTTACTCATAACAACTCTGTAGGACAGAATAGAATTGTCCCATAGAGTTTCCAAAGCTGTAATGTTCATGGACGCAGACTGTCACATCTTTCTCCCACAGAGTGCAGTTAGTGGGTTCAGAACCACTAGCCTTTAGATTAGCAGCCCAGCGCTTTGACCACCGTGCCACCAGGGCTCCTTGAATCTTAACTGGAAAGATGTAATTCTTTAAACCTTAAATCAAAAATATCCCCTGAAGTCTTCTTAAAACCAAACAGTAGTTTAGCTTGACTAGTAAAGAATGTCTGCCTTGAGCATTGTGCTCTTTTAAAATCTATGTGTGTGGGATCAAATTGACACTAGCAACTGGAAAGATTAGGTAGGAAACTTAGGGGACAGTGAGTTTATGTTAATGCAGGAGGTATAACTTGGAAAAGGAGGGTGAGAATGTTTGCACAACTCAAAAATGTAATCAATGTCACTGATTTGTACATGTACTAATTGTTGAATTGGTGTATGTTCTGTTGTGTATATTCTCAACAACAATAAAAATAAAATAAAATATATATAAAAAAGATATGGGTAAAAAACCTTTCCCATAAACTTAAGGTTTTCTCTGCAAGAGGATCAGCAGGTACTGGGTTTAAGAGCTTATAACTAAAGATCTTAATTTTTCTCATGTAAAAAAACATGAGCACTTTATTTTTCAATTGTTAAACAGATATTCAAACCCTCTCTATAAGACCTATGTGTTATCAACTATGTCCAAAATATTAGCGTTTAAACCTCCACTAAAAATGACTCAACAGGATATAATTGAATAAGAATCCTTGCTCTGCAGACCAGAATGATGGAGCTCTGGATAGCCTGAGATGATGTTGAGTATGCTCTATCTAATCTTTCTTTGTGCTTCTATTGCATAAAGCATAGCACTTTTCATAAAAAATTTTCAATACTTTTTAATGAATAAGTTTGAAGTATACAACTGGATATTTCCACTGCTTTTTACAGAATGTAGGCGAAGCAGTTCATTGATTTACACCTCAGTAATTTTGTCAGTTCACGTGTATGGGTGGTGCTTACATCTCAGTATATCATGATGACTAATAGAATTATAATTTTAAAAAGTTGGACATTCTTTAGAAACCACTCTATAAATACATAAATACCATTTTGACTAATAAGAATCAGTTACCATGGTAGCTTTAAAGGAAATATACTCTGTCTTCAAAGCATGTAACTCACTAGGATGCTTTTAAAATGTAGGCCATGCGACATTGGTAAAGTCAGACCTCATTATATGTATCTGATTTTATATAAGATATATTTGAGATATGCAGTTCACCCAGGTATGGTGACTGCTTTTGTACACTGAATCTCAGAGGCTCCATAAATACCTTTTTACCATTAAAGCCTGCACTTTAAAATGTACACATCAGACTGAGAATTCTAGTAGGTCAATGTATACAAAAAGATGATAAATGTCCATTCTAAATAGCTTTAAGATGACATAGGCAATAAAATAACCATTAGATACGGGTTAGATAAGCTGTACTTATCTCCACTTTTTCATGCAATTTGAATGTGTGTGTATATCATATTTTCATTTCCATATATCAGCAAGGGATTCAACGGAAAAATAGTCATGGTTTCCTCTGATTAAAAAAAAAGAAAATCACACCTTCTGTATTGATAACACAGCTTGTAGGGACTACACAATAAAAGTATATTAAAGGCCTCAAGTTATTTCACTACTAACAGTGTAGTGTCCTTACTTTGTATTTCTTCTCTATAGATAAGGAAAGGAAGCAAATCAGATGTTCTTACTCAAAACTCTCTGAAGCCACAAAACTGTTGCCTCTTGGCAGAACATATTTACTCATTCAAAACAAACAAGAAGTTATTTAATAACTATGTGACAGGCACCATGCTGATCACTAGGGGTAGGATGTAAACGTGGCATAGATCAAGAACCCACAGTCTATTAGATAAGATTTTATGACAGAACTGAAGTGTAACTTTAGTATAAATATTGAGTGTTTTAAAAATAACATAGGAAAATCATAAGGTAGAACCTTGAAAGGAGAGATGTAATTTGAGAATGCTTCACTGATATAACTTGTAACTGAAATAACTAAGGGATTGTTCTTGTTGTTAGGTGCCTTCCAGTTAATTTTAGACTCATAGCAACCCCATGTGACGGTCCAGCATGTGACAGTCTAGAACTGCCCCATAGGATTTTCCAGGGTGTGACTGGTCTTCAGGGGAGCAGATCACCAGGTCTTTCTCCTGTGGAGCCACTAGGCGGGTTCAAACTGCCAAGCTTTTGGTTAGCAGCCTAGCACTTAACTATTGTGCCATTAATTACCTGAGCTGGGGGTAGGGAAAGCAAGGAGAACCGTAAAGGTTATAGGTGGAAAGAGGGCAAAAAAGCATTTTAGGAAGAAGGAATAGCATGTGCAAAGGCTTAGCGATAAAGAAAGTGAGAAAAAATAGCATACAAAATGGACAGCTCTTGGTTCAGAATTACTAATACAAAAATACTCCCTTTGGGGAAAGAGTGGAGTGGTCAGAGGTCAAACTCTAGGTATTAGACTTTTTTTTTTCTGTTTTTAAGCAGAATTTTGATTTAAAATGTCTTTATCAGTGCCATGAATCTTTTAATGCATCTCTGGTATTTCTGAATAATATATTATCATTACAGACATGATTCCATTGTTTCTACCTATTCCACTTCTCATTAATGTGTCACAGATAGAGGCGGTGTTCTTAGATCTGAAACACAACACTCTTCATCAGTCCATGCATTTACTTGCCTAGAAAGAGGTATTCTAATTTGCTTCAATAACTCTGAAGAAGACCTTTTCTCCTAAAATGGGATGGTGTGGAAGACATTCATTTTATTGTGTGTGGGTATTTTTTTCTTCCCCTATTCTAGGAGAAATACCTATTTGGATCATTGCATAAAATAACAGATTGAAAGCAATGGTGCCAGAAAGCAGTGCCAAGGCAATTAGGAACAGGAATACAGTGTACTCCTCTCTCCAGACAGAGGGTTATCAGTGTCATATATACAGAAATGGAAAAAAAAAAAAAAGAAAAGGAAATTCTTGGCTACCTATAATAATGTGGAACATTAATAGATCCACAGTAAAATCCCAGATCAAAAAAAGTTGACTGTAACTTGCATTTAGCCAAGCATTTTGCATTTAATAGATGTTTAGTAATTAAAAACTGGAATAGATTTATCCAGATCAGCTTTATATTTATGATATTCTGAAAAGGGACCAGCTTTGCTGTGCAAAATATTATTTAAAGATTGTGAGTGCTAATTTAAATTATATTAACAAATATTAATTATTGCATTCTTTGCCTTTCAGACATTGTGATGATTACTATACATTTTAGATGTTATCTTTTGCTTATTTTATTGACTTGTTTGAAAGTGAAATTTGGCAAGAATAAGCTTAGATTTTGTCATTGAAGTGATGTTAACTATGTGAGTTAATACATTTCTGTAAATTTGAGCAATTTAGTATTCTTAAAATGTAACTGCTATTTTATACAATGCTGCAAATACCTTTGAATGAAAAGTATTTCTGAATTAAGAGAGTTTATGGATTTTATAAGTAATACTTAAACTCTAATTTTCTTTGATGTTTTTGAATATCAAAATAACAGTGTGTATGTTCACAAAATTATTCAAAGTTTACATGAAAGAATATTTTCAACCACAAAATAAATATTTTTCTAACCATAAAATATTGCCAGATAGCCAACAGGGATTAAACACCATGTTGGAACAAAAACAGTCAATAGCTACACTTTCAAAGTTGCGCACCTGCTGTAAAATAACCATCTGTGATTAACTGTAATTTAATTATGGATTCATTCCTTTTGTGTGCACTGGAAAGATCTCTTAGGTCTTCCCCAGTTGGTCCACAATCAACTTCTGGAATTTTGTAAAGGAAACTTGCATATTCTCTTAATAGCACCTGCTAACTGAATCTCATTGCAATTTTTGTAAAGAACTTCTGGGATATCATAGTGGCATTAATAGGAAAAATAATTTATTAATCCTGGAATCAAAAGCTGCATTAATTACTCACCTACCTTAAAAAAAGAATGCCCTTAGTTTTAGGATAAGTTTGTGTTTATAAGTATAAAGTTATATGGTAACTTTATATATCCAATGGATTAATTCAGGTAGCAAAACATCTGTGACTGATCTTTATATTTTATGAAGAGGATTTTCATTATTTCATCTAAAATTTTCTTATACATCTTCCTTTGTAAGAATTATAATGTGATGAAATTAAAGGTAGTATATGTTTATCTTTACACCGGTGATTAACTTATTGTGCTTCTTATTAGATATTTTTAAACTCTTAGATTATCATATTCTAAAATCCTCAATAATGTATCACTGGCTCCAAGTTTTCCATCTTCACCTCAGCCACTAGCAGGAGCCCTCTTTTTTCTGACCCAGATCGACTTCTGGAATGGCCAAGTAAGTACCTTAGTGAACTGGCTCTCCCTTTAAAACAACAAAAATAGATAGAACACCTACAATCATTCATTTTGGAAATCTAGCAATGAATCAATGCCACAGAAGAAAATGAAGATTACCTATCCAAGAGAAACTACTGAGCTTAGTTGAGACCGTGGAATCTATGAAAGTTTAAGTTGGGGCTATTTCCGTATCATCTCCATTCCCAGGTCAGTGGTGTGGTAGCCAGATGTTGGCAGAAATAAAGCCGAAAGAAATATCTGACCACTCACAGGGTTTCATTAAAAGCTGAACCTAAAGATAATATTTTGCCCATTCTTGAAATTCCCTGGGAAATTTATATTATCACATTATGGTGGCTATTTAATTTGACCCTGAGTATAGTTCAACTAAGGGAGAAGAGTGCATGCAGGAGTGTGATCCTACTCTTTCCCAGGGGAAAACAACAAAAAAATCAGGAATGAGATGAGGGGCATCACTACAGTCCTTATAGAAATAAAAAGTATGCTATGAGAAAACTATGTAGAAAATCACGTAGACCAATATCCCTTAAAAATATGAATACTAGCAAATTGAATCCAGAGCATATGAAAAGAATTATACACCATAATCAAGTGGGATTTATCCCAGGAATGCAAGGTTGACTTAATGTATGACAATCAATGTAAAGCATCATATTAATAAAATAAAGAGCAAAGCCACAAGATCTCAATATGCAAAAAAAAAAAAAAATTGACAAAATCCAACACCCTTTTATGACAAAACTACTGAGCAAACTAGGACTGTCTAAGAGATTTCATTCAACATGATAAAAGGTATCCATTTAATCCCACAGATAACATCATACTAATAGAGACACAAAATGTTTTCTTTTTAAGATCAGTAATAAAAATGGATGTCCACTTTTGCTACTCTTATTCAACATTGTACTGAAGTTTTACTCATGGCAATTAGTCAAGAAAAAGAAATAAAAAGCATCCAGGTTGTAAAGAAAGAACTAAGTCTATCTCTATTCTCAGATGACATGATCTTCAATATAAAAAGTTTTTTTAAATTTTTTTTTATTGTACTGTAGATGAAGGTCTACAGAACAAAAAGTTTCTCATTAAGCAGTCAGTACACATATTGTTTTATGGCATTGGTTAACAAACCCATGACATGTCAACACTATCCCTTCTCGACCTTGGAGGACCTTTTTTTGGTGAAAATATACGTAGCCAAAGTTACATCATTTCAAAAGTTTCTACATGTACAGTTCAGTAACATCGATTACATTCTTCCAGTTGTGCTGCTATTCTCATATCTTTTTCCAAATTATTTCATCACCATTATTTTCAACTCACTGCCCCCTAGGCTTAACATCTAACCTTTTGAGTTGCTGTTGTCAATTTGATCTCACATAGATAATTCTTTTTTTTTTTTTGTACCTTAGATGAAGATTTGCAGAACAAACAGTTTCTCATTAAACAGTTAGTACACATATTGCCCTATGACAATGGTTAACAACCCCATGACATGTCAACACTGTCCCTTCTTAACCTTGGGCTCCATATCACCAGCTTTCCTGTCACCTCCTGCCTTCTAGTCCTTGTCCCTGGACTGCTGTGCCTCATTAGTCCCAATTTGTTCTTTGAGGCTGTCCAATCCCTGGTTGAACGGTGAACTTCCGAAGTGACTTCACGACTGAGCTAAAAGGGTGTCTGGGCCATACTCTCGGGGTTTCTGCAGTCTGTCAGGCCAGTAAATCTGGTCTTTTTTTTGGGAGTTAGAATTTTGTTCTACCTTCTTCTCCAGCTCTGTCCAGGACCCTCTGTTGTGATCCCAGTCAGAGCAGTCAGTGGTGGTAGCCAGGCACCATCTAGCTGTACTGGACTCAGTCTGGTGGAGGCCATGGTAGCTGTGGTCCATTAGTCCTTTGGACTAATCTTTTCCTTGTATCTTGTCCTCTTCATTCTCCCTTGCTCCCGAAGGGATGAGACCAGAGGAGTATCTTAGATGGCTGCTCACAGGCTTTTAAGACCCCAGATGCTACTCACCAAGGTAGAATGTAGAACATTGTCTTTATAAACTGTGTTATGCCAATTGAGCTAGATGTTCCCTGAGACCATGGAGAGAGAGGAGAGAGGAATAAGAGCCAAAAACATACACACAAACAAAAAAGAATGCTAAGGGAGCTTGCTATTGGAGTGGAGAGATGAGAGATTGAGAAATGGGGAAAAACAAAAATAAAAAAAAAAAGAATAAAAGAAAAAAATGAATAAATTGAGAAACTGGAAATGAAGAAGGACAAAAAGAGAATAAAAGAGAGGAAAAAACAAAACAAAGAAACAAACAAACAAAAAAAGACAAAACAAAACCAGAAAAAACAAGAAAAAAGAAATGCCCCCAGGGATGTCCTCATGCATCTGTGCAGAGTAAGGGAGTAGCTTCCAAGCCACACTGTACTGCCTAGCTAGAAGGGGCTCCAAAGCCGAGAAAATAAAAAGAAAACAAATCAAAACAGAACAAATCAGAGCAAACAAACAAACAAACAAAAAAGCCCCGGGGGTCCCACCAGTGCGGCGGCACGGGCTGGGAAGCAGTTTCACAGTCAAGCGGTGTTTCGCAGCATTTCAGGAAGAAGCAAAGCAAAGATGGCACATGGAGCCAGGTATTTGAGAGAAAGGAGGGGGAGGTGATAAGAAGTAAGGAAGAAATCTAAAGAACCAGAAAAGAGCAACACCAGCAGTCAACAAAAGGCACTCAGGGAGCCAGCCAGTGCAGGCGGGTGGAATCCAAGTGACACTGGGGTGAGCTGGTGATTCCTGGCCAAGAGACTGTGGCTGCAGGAAGCAGAGGAGGCTAAGTGGGGGTGAAGAAAGGAGGGGGGTGGGAAAGCCTATCTCACTGGTTACCCATTGTTCTGTCTCCTGCTGGAAGCTCCATGAAGCTGTTTTCTCATACCCCCTGTTCACTGATCTCTGATAGGAGCCCAAGATGGCGGATCCATGCTGCAGTAGCTGATAGGGGACCTCTGCATGTATCTCTCCTTGCTCTCTGTTCTTGGTCAGTTTCTTATTCCATTCAGTGCTTGGCTGAGTTCTTTATCTCTTCATTTGATGCTTATGGTTTCAGGATTGACATGTGACTCTGTTTGACTTAGTTTTTCTGATCTTTGCTGTGGAGGGATGATGTGGTGCTTCTGACTATAGTGCCATGTTGCCCGGAAGTCAGCTGCTCTTATATAAAAAGTTTGAAGGAATTAACACACACATATATGCACGTAAAAATACTTAAACTAATAAAGCAGTTCAGCAATATGGAAGAACACAAAAGCAAGTAACAAAAATCAATTATATTTCTATACACTAGCAATGAGTAATCCGAAAATGAAATTAAGGAAATGATTTCATTTATAACACAAAAAATGAAACCCATTGCTGTGGAGTTAATTTCGTCTCACAGCAAACTTATAGGACAGAGTAGAACTGCCCCACAGGGTTTCCAAGGTGCAGCTGGTGAATTTCAACTTCTGACCGTTTGGTTAGTAGCCAATCTCTTAACCACTGTGCCACCAGGGCTCCCCATTTATAATAGCAATATAAAACTAAAATATAAATAAATTTAATAAAAGAAGTGAAAGAATTATACACTGAAAACTTCAAAACATGTTTAAATAAACAGAAAAAGATCTAAATAAATGAAAAGACATCTCAGATTTCAAGTATTAGAAGACTTATGGTTAATACGATAATATTCTCCAAATTCATCTACAGATTCAACAAAATTCCTATTAAACCCCAGCTGGTCTTTTTTTTTTTTTTTTTTTTAAATATTTTATTGTACTTCAGGTGAAGGCTTACAGAACAGATAGTTTCTCATATAACAGTAACACACATGCTGTTTTA
>NW_004444080.1:6816422-6821857 GCF_000243295.1 Trichechus manatus latirostris
GTTGATTCTCTGTTTGGCTTAGTTTTTCGGATCTTTGTTGTGGAGGGACGGCGTGGTGTTTCTGCCTAGAGCGCCATCTTGCCGGAAGTCCTCCCAGCTGGTCTTTTGAAGAAATTTACAAACTCATTCTAAAATTTATATGAAAAAGCAAGAAACCCAAACTAGTCAAGACAATCTTGAAAAAGACAAGTGAAGTCAGAGGGCTTACACTTCCAAATTGATACTGCAAACCTATTATAATCAAGAGAATGTGATGTTAGCATTAGGATAGATATATAGTTCAATATAATAGAATTGAGAGTACAGAAGTAAACCCTCACATTTATAGTCAATTTATTTTTAACATCAGTGCCAATAAAATTCAATAGGAAAATAACACTCTTTTAAACACAATGCTGCACAACTAGATAGAAACCAAAAAAAAAAACCCATTGCCATCAAGTCCATTCTGACTCATAGCGACCCTATAGGACAGAGTAGAACTGCCCCATAGGGTTTACAAGGAGTGCTTGGTGGATTTGAACTGTTGACCTTTTGGTTACCAGCCAAGCTCTTAACCACTACGCCACCAGGGTTCCACAACTAGATATACACATGGAAAACAATGAATTTGGATTTACACTTCACACCATATACAAAAAGTAACTCAAGCTGGATCATAGATCTAAATGTAAGAGTTAAAACTATAAAATTCCTAGAAGAAAAATTGGAGTAAATATTCATGATCTTGGGTTAGAGAATGGCTTCTTATATATGCCAACAAATGTAAAAGTGACAAAAATAAAAATAGAAAAATTAGACTTCACCAAAATTAATAAAAATTAGTGCTTCAAAAGAAAGTGAAAAGACAGCTCACAGAATTGGAGAAAATATTTGCAAATCATATATCTGATAGGAACCTGTGCCTCAAATATTCAAAACTCAATTAAAAAATAATAATAATACATTTAAAATGGGCAAAGGATCTGAATAGACAACTTCTCCAAAGAAGATATACAAATAGCAATAGCATATGGAAAGCTACTTAACATCATTAGCCATTAAAAAACTGGTTGTCCTTGAGCAGATTTCAACTCAAGGTGACTTCATGTGTGTAGAATAGAACTGCTCTCCGCAAGATTTTCAAAGCTGTGACATTTTTTAAGCAGATCACCATATCTTTCTTCTCAGGTGCCTCTGGGTGGATTCGAACTGCCAACATTTTAGTTAGCAGTGTAGCACTTAGAAGAATGGGAATTACAAAAGGCTTAATTGTGCTCATGAGGAACCTGTACTAGACTGAGAGGCAATTGTTCAAACAGAACAAGGGAATACTGTGTGGTTTAGAATCAGGAAAGGTGTGTGTCAAGATTGTGTCCTTTCACCATACTTATTCAATCTGTATGCTGAGCAAATAATTCTAGATGCTGGACTATATGAACATTTGAACATTTTATCAGGAGGCACTAGTCTCTGGAGAAGGGCGTCATGCTTGGTAAAGTAGAGGGTCAGCAGAAAAAAGGAAGACAATGCGATAGATTGACCAAGTGGCTGCAAAAATGGTATCAGACATAGCAATGACGGTGAGGATGGCTCAAGATCTGGTGGTGTTTCATTCTGTTATACATACCATTGCTATGAGTGGGAACTGACTCAACAGCACCTGACAACAACAACATAGCACTTAACAGTTTGCCCCACCATTAGACATTAGGAAAATGCAAATCAGATCACAAGAGATACCAATTTACACCCGCTAGGATGGGTATAATCGAAAAGATGGGCAATAATAAGCATTAACTAGGATGTGGAGAAATTGGAACCTTCATACATTGCTGCTGGGAATGTAAAATTGTACAGCTGATTTGTAAAAGTGTTGACAGTTCCTCAGAATGTTACACATAGACTTGTAAGATCTAGTGATTCTCTTTCCCTACTTCAAGAGAAATGAAAACACATGCCCATCCAAAACTTGTACATGAATATTCATAGTTGCATTATTCAAACATAGTAAAACATTATAAACAACCCAAAGGTACATCAACTGACGAATAGATAAACAAAATGTGGTTACATCAATGCAATTGAATATTATTTGTCATTAAATGAAGGAAGTGCAGCTACATGTTACAAATATGGGTGAATTTTTAAAACATTATGCTAAGTGAAAGAAGCCAGTCACAAAAGACCACATACTATATAAATCCATTTATGTGAAGTAGGCTAGTGGTTGCCAGAGTCTGAGATGGGGAGTGGAGGTGGGATAATAATTGGAAATGTCTGTTAATGTTTATGAGATTTATTTTTGGGATGTTGAAAAGATTTTAAAGTTGCAGTTGGTGATTTCTAGAGTATGTAAGTGTATCTAAATAAGGTTATAAAAACTAAAATATTACTTCCAAATTTTTCAGGTAGATATAATAATAAAGTATTAATGATCATAAATATTTATGAAACTCATATATTTTCCAGGCAGTTTAAAAAGCATTTTGTATGCATTATATTATTAAACCATAGGAGCCCTGGTGGCACATTAAGCTCTGGGCCGCTAACCGAGATGTCAGCAGTACAAACCCACCTGCCACTCCGTGGGAGAAAGATGTGGCAGTCTGCTTCCTTAAAGATTACAGCCTAGGAAACCCTATGGCTTACTACAATAATCATTTATTTATGCTCATGGGTCTGCATATTGGATGTAGTTTGATAATCTTGGCCGAGGTTCTCTAGGCCTTGGCTGGGCTAGACAGAACTCCAGGTTTAGGTTGGATTCAGGTCTTTTACATAACATCCAGGAAGTGGGATCAGCAGCTTCTTGAGATGAACTCACAAAATGTCAGAGAGTGAAAAGTCCAAGCACTGATGGAAATTTGCCATGTCTTTTTTATGCCTCATATGGAAACTGGCATATTGCAAATCTGCCCACACATTCCTTGGACAAATCATGTCATAGAGCCAAGGCCAAAAGCACTGGTACAAGGAGGTATATATTGTGCCCAATGAAGCCATCGCAAGCATGGATAGGAAAGAAAGAATGAAAGTTAACAATATCATCTACCACATATTGGTGATATGCAAAGAGTTATTATACCAATTATAAATCCTTATACTGCTGCTCTTAGTATAACTTGGATAAATTGAAACTCACATTTATTATCTCTAAACTGAGTGTAATTGCTCTTCAGAAAGGTTATAATAACAGATCATGTAGTAGGCATTCAATAAAACAAAGCTATTATTACCACTGTTGTCAATAATAAAATAGAGAAGGGTTTGACATCTCTCTTGCTCTTAAATAATTTACCTAGATCAGTAGTTCTCAACTGGGTGTGTCCCCCACCCAGGGAAGTTTGGAAATACCAAGAGACATTATTAATTGTCAAAGCTCAGGAGGGAGGACGATTCAGTCTGTGGAGGGGACGATGTGTGATACATCTAGAGAGTAGAGGCCAGAGATGCTGCCAAACATGCTTAGGAAAATCCCTCAAAACAAAACAAAATATTCTGTCTAAAACGTCAATAGCGCCAAGGTATAGAAATTCTGACATAGATTATCCTCTCCTAAGCATTGAAAGAGAATCTACAGAAATGAAAAGGATGAAAACTACTATATTTAGTCATAAAATGCTTCTCCCTAAACTCCCTGTCCTCACATATTTCAATTCACATTTCTGCAAAAACTAGCTCTTGTGATTGCTGATGGAATTCTTCAAATCTTACATTACGCGGTAGAAAACAGGAGGAAAGGACTAATAAAGTATGTTGTTGTTGTTTTTAGGTGCCATTGACTCGTTTCCGACTCATAATGAACCCATGAACAACAGAACGAAATACTGCCCAATCCTGCACCATCCTCACAATCATTACTATGTTTGAGCCCATTGTTGCAGCCATGGTGTCCGTCCATCTCATTGAGGGTCTTTCTCTTTTTCACTGACCCTCTACCTGACCTGGCATGATGGCCTTCTCCAGTGACTGGTCCTTCCTGATAACATGTCCAAAGTACATGAGACGATGTCTTGGCCATAATTGCTTCTAAGGAGCACTCTGGCTATACTTCTTCCAAGACAGGCTTGTTCATTCTTCTGGATGTCCATGTTATATTCAATATTCTGAGCAAATACCATAATTCAAAGGCATCAATTCTTCTTTTGTCTTCCTTATTCACTGTCTAGCTTTTGCATGCATATGAGGCAATTGAAAGTATCATGGCTTGGGCCAGGCTCACCTTAGTCTACAAACTGATGCCTTTGCTTTTCGACACTCTAAAGAGGTCTTCTGCAGCAGATTAGGAAATATCAGGATAAAGTATAAGCATATAAAATAAAATCATGCCTAATTTTCATCAGAATATCAAATTTGTTTGTAATCATGGCATAGTTCAGAAGAAATTGAATAAAATTCTAAATCCACATTAGGTTGAAAATTCTACTTTCAGGGCTATTTATATTTTGGATATTTAATTTACAATTGAATTTCTTTATTTTATGATTTTATGGAATCTACATATTTTTGCTAACCTGGACTAAGTGTTCAGTGTCTAGTCACATCTTTACATATATTGAGTCAACTGAACCAGACAAACTCAACATTCCAAGGTCTAGCCACCATCTTTTTGAGTTTGTGTCACAGTTGTCTCAGTGGCTTCTTGATACCACACTTCCCAGACAGCTAAGGCAATGTGTTTTCAAACTCCATGTTTCCACTTGTTATCTCTTGTTGTATAAGCATTTTGCTCTTTCTGCCAAAAAAAATACCTAGAATGGATTCTCTTCTGGGACTAAACCCTAAACGATACAAACTGAGTCTTAAAAAACATAAATTAAGCATAGGTTAATACATTTTATACCATTTCATTTTTACCCTTTTCATTTAAAACTACAATTTATTAGAGAACATTTGTTCAAATTTTACCAAATAAATAAAAAACATTTGTCTAAGGATATTGAATATCCATTTCTTAAAGAAAATGTTTCTAGCTATTTATAGCCCTCAAATTGTTTCATAAAGCTTGGATTGATTAAACAAATAAAAACTAAACCCTTACTTGGAATGCAATTTCAAGTGGTTATGTTGTCATGAATTTAAAATTGTAAGTTTAAAATAACTTTTCTCAAGGGTATCTAATAACCTCTAATACCTAACAACATGAAAGTTTTAAGAAAAAAAATCCAATTTCCCTTAGAGAATTTCCCCCTCTTGTGAGAGATCCCAGAATTAAAACGTTAATACGTATTATGTTTTCATTTGTATTTAAATCCAGCAAACATTTCTTTTAATCACAGTGGTGCTAATAGTAGTACTATGTGAGAAAGCCAAGACGTTTTATTGATCTGAAGTAATACATTTTCTTTTTTTTTAATATTTTATTGTACTTCAGGTGAAGGCTTACAGAACAGATAGTTTCTCATGTAACAGTAACACACATGCTGTTTTATGACATTAGTTAACAATCCCAC
>NW_004444080.1:6825987-6832737 GCF_000243295.1 Trichechus manatus latirostris
AGTTGGCTGATTGTGCCCTTTAGATCTTCTGTATCTTTGCTGAGTTTCTTCTTAGTTGTTCTGTAGTAATACATTTTCTTAATGCTAATTATTACTCGGTACCAGCAGATTGCAGACACCACAGAGTATGTATTACTAATTAGAAAATTCTGAGGGATGACCAGGTCACAATTTGTAGAAAATGAAAATGAGGCATGGAAACTTTGTACGAAATGGGTTTGAGTTCTAAGATTTCTGTATATGATTGTGTATATATATATATATAGTCAGACACTCTGTGTATGCGTATGTGTTTGGGCAACATATATATAGTGAGAGAAAGAGAACCTTTAGTAGTCTTTGAATATGCAGTTTTATCTGAATTTAATAATACAAAGCATACATTACATATTCTATATTGTAATAAGTCAGTTGGCATTTTCACAAATTTTGGCAAATTTTTATTACTACAACAATTAAGACGATCTTAGAAAATACTTATAATGAGTTGAAGTCATATGCTTTTGTTGTCACCCTGGAGCTTTAAGGCACCAGCCATATGTTGTCTTTAATAATTGCTACAGTTGCCTTCTCTATGTAACATAAGTACTTACTAACTTAAATTTACATGATATATTCAATTAAAGCTGATATATATGTGTGAACAAAAATACCTCAAAGTTTTTATTTTATTTTATTTTTTATATTGTTCCTAGATACAGTCCATTGCCCTCAAGTCAGTTCCAACTCATGGCAACCTGATGCTTGCAGAGTAGAACGGCACTCCATAGAGTTTTCAAGCCTGTAAACATTCAGAAGCAGAAATGTCAGGACTTTCTTTTGTGGCACCTTTGAGTGGGTTCAAACGTCAACATTTTGGTTAGTCGTCAAGTATTGAATGGTTTGTGCCACCCAGGGATTCCTACACCCCCCCCCCCTCACAAAACAAAAGACAAGATCAAAAGAATTGTCAAAGAAAATCCTATGGAAAATAATGCGGGCATTTCAAAATGACCATATTTCAACAGGGATCAGATAAGCTGGATATTAAGAAGCCTTTCCTTCTGTGCTTTGTAACTTGGGAAATAATATTTAACCTGTTTCATACTGTTTCTTCCTTTATTTCAAGCAGATTAATAGATGTGAATTCTTATGCACATCACAAGTGTGAACTGTAGTGAGGTGAAAATTATATAAAATTACATATATAAAATAGTTTACAAAGTATAAAATGAAATACAAGTTGAAAGCATTTAATTGCTTTTAGTTCAGGATAGTTTTGAAAGCAAAGGGGCATGGACAAATTGCATGATTCCTCTGATGATCAGGAGAAATCCCTAGAACTTCTCTTGTAGCACTCGGGAGCTGTTGAGAAAAGGATAACACACCCTATTCCTTTTGCCCTCAAGTTTTTTTCCCTGGGACCATCAATCTCTCTTCTTGTGTCCTTGGTTATGGGTCTTAGGTAGTAACACACAAAGGGAAAGGGTAGATGTTGGCTTTTTTTGGCACCATCCTTGACAGAGATGAGTCCAGGAACAACCTTAATTTTCTGTATCAATGATCCTTTTATATGTGTGCTGACCTGGAAGAAGATTCTATTTTCCAAGATTCTCTGAATTTTATGGAAGCAGAGGCTGTCTTCTACCACCAGGTTGGATGACACAGAAATTTATAAAGAATAAATTATAGAGGATTACATTTAAATCCATGTGTATCTTGTCCTCTAGCCAACTCTCTACCAACTCCCTCCACCACTAAGCATGAGTGAACTAGAACTTTCTTCTGAACTCTTGTGCAATAAAAAGCATTTTGTAGTGTCTAGTTTTAAAACATGTGAGAATGAACTCCATTTTGGTATGTGTATTTTCTTTTCCTAAAAACATTATACAATAAAAACATCTCTCCCTTTCAGTGTAGATTTTAATTGGCTATTTACAATTTTTAGCATTCTTGGAGCATTACAGATTAGTTTGGAGAGACCACTTATACTCAAAGATTGAGTTACATGGTCAATTTGATTATTTAATTAATTATTGGGGAGAGAAAAGGGGTGGGGTTTCCCAGTGGTTAAGAGCTCAGCTGCCAACCAAAAGCTCAGCAGTTTGAACTCACTAGCGGCTCTTTGAAAACCCTATGGGGCAGTTCTACTCTGTATTATAGGGTCACTATGAGTCAGAATCGACTCTACGGCAAAGGGATTTTTGGGTTTTCTTTTTTTTTTAACACAGGGCAAGGGCAGATGCAGCATACCTTATCATAGATTACCTTATCCCTCTGAGTCCGTTATGTGGACACAGTGACACTGCATATGAGATAAGGGTGCACTATGTCTGAGAAATTCTTTTCTAGGTATGGCACTGCCCTTCTTATACTTGGGGTTCACGTCTTATATGTTTCTGGGCATTGGTTTCCTCAGGTTCCTGAACTGTGCTCCACATCAGGTAAGGTCATCTTCAAATCTGGGCCAAGGGAAGGAGAGGAGACTCTATGCTTAGAAAGTTGTACATCAGTTTCCAGAATCCCAAACTGTGAAAAAATGTATTTTGCCACTGAGCACTTCCTGACTGTGATATAAAACCTTTTAATCTAGGTGCTTCTGAGGCCACGTTTGGTCTGAAGGCTACAATCACAAAACTATTTCCCCAGCTTTCAATCCCTAGCCTTTGGTGAGTGGCCTTATAGCCAGCCAAAATGAGATAATTATATTTTGTAATCAGGCATCAGTCATTTGACTTATATTGGAATAAATAACTGTTCTATGACAGATTTTATGTTATTTGTCCCTTTTGAGCATCATCATGGATTAATACGCTTTCAAAAACAACTGGTTCTAATAGTCTAAAATCATACTTTTTTTAGATAATAAAATTACCACAGATTGATTATAGGAGCCCTGTTTGAGTTCATTTTCTATATAGTTAGAAAAAAAGAGTGAGAGCTATAGAGGGCTTATGTATTTGTGTATCTATACATAAAATTGAAGGTGCCCTGGTGGTGCAGTGGTTAAAGAACTTGGCAGCTAACTATAAGGTCAGTGGTTCAAAACTACCAGCCACTCCAAGGGAGAAAGATGTGACAGCCTGCTGCCATAAAGATTACAGCCTTGGAAACCCTATAGGGAAGTTTACTCAGTCCTATATGGTGGCACAGTTATTAAAAACTAACCAAAATGTTAGCAGTTCGAATCCACCAGCCCCTCTTTCGAAACCTTACAGGGCGGTTCTACTCTGTCCTATAGGGTCGCTGTGAGTTGGAATCGACTCCACGGTAACGGGTTTGGTTTAGTTTTTTTGATAGGGCCACCAAGAGTGGGAATTCACTTGACAGCACACAACAACAGCACACATTGTGTATTGTTTGTTCTTCTAATGAGGTTCCACAGACATGGAACTAAGTACTCTCCAAAGAGAATTGGTACCCTTTAGTGGACAGATCAAAATCTAGATAAAAGAAATATGCATGGTTTACATGAGTACTAGGAGCAGAACAATGTAATACGTGGCTGCAAGCCATTTTAATGAAACAAAGATAATTTCGTTCAATATTTATTAATTTATTTTAATAACTCATCTCATCTCAATTATTATAAATTAATTCATGCTATTCTCTAATTAATAAATTATTAACCAAATTGTCTTCTTTTTTCCTTTTGTCTGTTAGCTTAATTTTACCATGCTTTTTATTTTTTTTTTTGTACCAAAATGTGATCAAGTTGGTTTTATCCCAAAATTCAAAGTTGTCCTTTTCTTTTCCCAATTTTTGTCAATTCTTGAAGTGTTCAGAAACTGGCTTAAAAGTGTTCAGGATCTGATGATCATTCTTATGAGCATCATCGGATAGTCATCCATATGAAATGAAAAAGAAATCCAAATTATTAACAAAAGCACTAAGGAAAGGAAAATAAGGACTTTCAGCAAAATGGCTCTGTAGGCAGAAGCACCACGCCATCCCTCCACAGCAAAGATCTGAAAAACTAAGCCAAACAGAGAAAACAACAATCTTGAAACCCTAAAACATCAAATGAACAGATAAAGAACTCAGCCAAGCACCAATGGAGTGAGAAAACTGACAGAGAATGGAGAGCGAGGAGAGATTCATGCAGAGGTCCTCTATCAGCTAACGCAGCACAGATCCGCCACCTTGGACTCCTATCAAAGACCAGCAAATAGGGGGTATGAGAAAGCAGCTTCACGGAGCTTCCAGCGGGAGACAGAACAACTGGTAATTTGTGATATACACTTTCACAACCACTGCTCTTCTTCACCCCCACTCAGTCTCCTCTGCTTCCTGCAGCCACAGTCTCTTGTCCTGGAAGAACCAGCCGCTTAGATTCCACCTGCGCGCACTGGCTGGCTCTCTGAGTGCCATTTGTTGTTGCTATTTTTCCGCTTCTTTACATTTCTTCCTTGCCACTCACCACCTCCCCCTCCTTTCACTCAAATACCTGGCTCCGTGTGCCACGTTTGCTTCTTCCTGAGTGGTTGCAGAGCTCTGTTCGAGTGTGGAACTGCTTCCTGGTCTGGGCTACCGTGCTGGTGGGATCCCGGGGCTTTTGTTTGTTTGTTTGTTTTTAATTATTTGTTTGCTTTCTTTTCCTTTTCTTGAGTTGGGAGCCCGTTCTGGCCGGGCAGTGCTGTGCTTCTTGGAACTTACCCCTTTGGCTTGCGTAGACGCCCAGAGGGATCGCTGAGGGTGTTTCTTTTTTCGTGGTTTTTTTTTTTGGTTGTTGTTGGTTTTTGGGGGGCTTTTCTTGTAATTTTTTTTTAAATTTGTTTTGTTTTCTTTTCCCTCTTTTCCCCTTTTTGTCTTTCTTCATTACTCAGTTTCTTGTCTCTCTATACCTTCCTTCTCTTTCTGTTCCCTGAATATCTAGTGCTGAATACCTCTAAGCCTTCTAGCAGGCTATATAGCAACACCTGAGAATAACTTCCCCAGACCTCGTAGCTGCACCGGTGGGATCCCTGGGAGCTTTGCTGTTCTTTTTCCTTTCTGATTTTTATTTGTTCATTCTTTCCTTTTTTTCTTTTTCTTGCCCTTTTTATTTTTCTCCATTTCATAGTCTCTCATCTCTCCACTCAAACAGTAAGCTCCCCTAGCACTCTTTTTTGCTTGTTTGTATGTTTTTGGCTCCTGTTCCTCACTCCTCTCTCCCATATCCATCATAGCTCCACACATAACGATCATCCCACTACATTCTGCCTACCTGCACCATGTGCTTAACATTACACCACAAACCAGCACAGGCACGGCCTACTGGAACCTGCCCTGCACTGATTACCAACCTGCCCAGGTGGCTGTGGTAAGTGCCACAAACAACCCATCTCAGTAACTCCTCTTTAGCTAGATCTGCCCTGCTGTACCATATCTGAGCCATTGACCCTGCCAGTTGGAGGCGGCAAAAAGTATCGTGCCCACAGACAAGTAAACAACAAAGAACACACAGCCCGCCTGCTCACACACAGACAAATTAAAAAAAAAGGAAAAACAAACAAATCTACAATCAATAAACGAGAAAAATAACTACTGAATGCCCCGAAGACAGTAGACAACATCAAAACATTTACAAAAACAGGACAGAACAGTTCCAGTACGCGTCCAAAATAAAACACCAGATGACTTTCCAGTGGAAGAAAAGACACTAGAACTGCCTGATAGGGAATTCAAATCTCTACTACTCAGAATTCTCCAGGAGTTGAAGCAAAAAGCAGACGAAAATGAGGGAAAAATAGAAAAAATCATGGACACTACAGACAAAAAATTCAAATAATTCTGGAAAATAAAGCAGGAACAAAATGCCAAAATAAATTCACAACTAGAAATTATACAAAAACAACAATTAGAAATCCAAAAGAAAAAAAACAAGATTTCAGAAATGGACAGTGTCATAGAAGGGCTGAGGAGCAGATTTGAAACAGTGGAAGAAGGATCAGTGGAATTGAAGACAAACACTTCGATACAACTCTGTTTGAGGAAAACTCAGTAAAAAGAACAAAGAGAAATGAAGAGACCCTGAGAATTATGTGGGATACAATCAAAAGCAAAAATCTGTGAGTGATCAGAGTTCCAGAACAGGGAGAGAAAACAGAAAACACAGAGAGGATCATTGAAGAACTGCTGACTGAAAACTTCCCAAATATCATGAAAGATGAAAAGCTGGCCATCCAAAAAGCTCGACGAACCCCATACAGGATAGACCCCAAAAGAAAATCACAAAGGAATGTCATAATCACACTCGCCAAAAGAAAAGACAAACAAAGAATCCTGAGAGCAGCTCATGAAAAACAAGAAGTCACATACAGAGGAGAAACAATAAGAATAAGCTTAGATTACTTGGCAGAAACCATGCAGGCAAGAAGGCAATGGGATGACATGTATAAAACTTTGAAAGAAAAATATTGCCAGCCAAGAATAATATAGCCTGTAAAACTCTCTTTCAAATATGACGGTGAAATTAGGACATTTTCAGATAAACAGAAATTAAGTGAATACGTAAAAACCAAACAAAACTTACAAAAATTATTAAAAACAGATCTTCGACAGAAGAACAAACAGCTTCAGCTCACAGGCAGAATCTAGGACGCAGGATCTTACCAGCCAGATACCAATCTAGGAAATGAACTCTCAAGGAATATCCAAAACCAAAAGAAATACAACAGGGAATCAGAGCAGTTAATCAATAAATGACAACATCAGAACAATAAAAGAGGGAATAAACAGTGTAGGTATAGAAATTTTAATGGAGAGGAAGGCAAGGCGATACCAAGTAAT
>NW_004444080.1:6835043-6880903 GCF_000243295.1 Trichechus manatus latirostris
CCCTAAAAAAATAAAGTACTTAGGAATAAATCTAACCAGGGATGTAAAAGACCTATACAAAGAAAACTACAAAACACTACTGCAAGAAACCCAAAGTGATCTACATAAATGGACAAACATACCATGCTCATGTATAGGTAGACTCATCATTGTGAAACTCACAATTCTACACAAAGTAATTTACAAATACAATGCAATCCCAATCCAAATACCAACAACATTCTTCAAAGAGATGGAAAAACTAATCATTAACTTTATATGGAAAGGGAGGTAGCCTCGAAAAGTAAAGCACTACTGAAGAAGAAGAATAAAGTTGGAGGACTCACACTACCTGACCTCAGAACCTACTATACAGCCATGGTAGTCAAAATAGCCTGATACTGGTACAACGACAGATACATTGACCAATGGAACAGAATTGAGAACCCAGATGTAAATCTATCCACCTATGATCACCTGAACTTTGACAAGGGCCCAAAGTCCATCAAATGGGGAAAAGACAGTCTTTTTAACAAATGGTGTTGGCAAAACTGGATAACCATCTGCAAAAAATGAAACAGGACCCATACTCCACGCCATATACAAAAACCAATTCAAAATGGATCAAAGATGTAAATATAAAACCAAAAACTATAAAGTTCATAGAAGAAAAGATAGGACCAATGCTACAGGCCTCAATACAGCATTAGCAGGATACAAACCATAACCATCAACACACAAACCCCAAAAGATAAGCTAGATAACTGGGATATTGTAAAAATCAAACACCTATGCTCTTCAAAAGACTTCACCAAAAGAGTCAAAAGAGAACCTACAGACTGGGAACAAATTTTTGGACAGTCCAAGTCAGACAAAGGTCTAATCTCCATAATCTACAAGAAAATCCAACACCTCTACAACAAAAAAACAAATAATCCTGTTAAAAAATGAGCAAAGGCAATGAACAGATACTTCACCAAAGAAGATATTCAAGGGGCCGACAGACACATGAGGAAATGCTCGTGAACACTAGTCATTAGAGAAATACAAATTAACACCACAATGAGATACCATCTCACGCTGGCAACACTGGCAGGAATAAAAAACAGTGGAAATAGCAAATGTTGTAGGGGCTGTGGGGAGATTGGAACTCATATGCACTGCTGGTGGGAATGCAAAATGATAGAACCATTTTGGAAGATGATATGGCACTTCCTTAGAAAGCTAGTAATAGACACACCTTATCCTGCAACAATCCCACTTCTTGGAATATATCCTAGAGAAATAAGAGTCATCACTAGAATAGACATATACACACCTATGTTCATGGCAGCATTGTTCACAATAGCAAAAAGATGGAAACCACCTAGATGCCTATCAACAGATGAATGGATAAACTTTGGTACATACACACAATGGAGTATTGTGCAACAAGAAAGAACAATGATGAATCTGTGAAGCAGCTCATAACATGGATGACACTGGCGGACATTATGCTGAGTGAAATAAGTCAATCACAAAAGGACAAATATTGTATGAGACCTGTATTGTAAAAACCCATGAAAAAGTTCACACATCAAAAGTAACGGTCTTTGTTGGTTACGAAGGATGGGGGTGGTGGTGGGGAAATACTAAACAGACAATAGATAAGTGGTATCTTGGGTGAAGGGTGAGACAGTACACAATACTGGGGAAGTCAGCACAACTTGTACAAGGAAAGATCATGGAAGCTCCATAGACACTTCCACACTCCCTGAGGGACTGAATTGCTGGGCGAAGGGCTGTGGGCAACATGGTCTCGGGGAACATCTAGCTCAATTGGCATAACACAGTTTATAAAGACAATGTTCTACATTCTACCTTGGTGAGTAGCGTCTGGGGTCTTAAAAACCTGTGAGCAGCCATCTAAGATACTCCACTGGTCTCACCCCTTCAGGAGCAAGGGAGAATGAAGAGAACAGGATACAAGGAAAAGATTAGTCCAAAGGACTAACGGGCCACAGCTACCAAGGCCTCCACCAGACTGAGTCCAGTACAGTTAGATGGTGCCCGTCTACCACCACTGACTGCTTTGACCAGGATCACAACAGAGGGTTCTGAACAGAGCTGGAGAAGGATGTAGAACAAAATTCTAACTCAAAAAAATGACCAGATTTACTGGTGTAAAGGAGACTGGAGAAACTCCGATAGTATGTCCCCCAGACACCCTTTTAGCTCAGTGGTGAAGTCACTTCCGTTCACTGTTCAGCTGGGGAGTGCACAGCCCCATAAAACCAAATGCGACTAATGAGGCTCAGCAGTCCAGGGACAAGGACTAGAATGCTGAAGGGGACAGGAAAGCTGGTGATAGGGAACCCAAGGTTGAGTAAGGGTAGTTTTGATGTGTTGTGAGGTTGTTAACCATTGTCATAGGGCAACATGTGTACTAACTGTTTAATGAGAAACTATTTTGTTCTGTAACCTTCATCTAAAGTGAGAATAGCATACAATTGGAAGAGTATAGTCGATGTCACTGAACTGTGCACGTAGAATTTTTGAAATGGTGTATCTTTGGCTATGTATATTTTCACAAAAAAAAAAAAGTTCGAGAAGGGAGAGGGTTGACATGTCGTGGGGTTGTTCACCAATGTCATAAAACAATATGTGTACGACTGTTTTATGAGAATCTATTTGTTCTGTAAACCTTTACCTGAAGTACAATAAAATAATTTAAAAAAAAAAAGAAAGGAAAATATAAGAAATACAAAGACTTAGGGCACATACATTTTATTAGATAAACAAGAGCAGTAAAAGAAGAAATGGCAGATTTTTAAAGGCTTATCAAAAAACTGTTCACATTAGATCTAAAATTATCCCATATTACTAATTATTAATATTTTATGAGGCAGTTTTATAACCTAAATTTGCAAAGCTTATAGAAATATACAGTTATTTATTGCCTCAGTAGTGAACCTAATTTTCCAAAAGCTAATTACAAACATCTGAAAATTGACAAAATTAATGTCAAGATTTACCAGATTCTTAAATATTTACATAAAAATTTTAAGCAAAAACTCCAAATAATTAATATGTTTTTGTCTGGAGTCTAGAAATTCAATCAATAATTTAAGCTACAATATTTATATAAGGTTATATTTCATTTAAAATTTTATGATCATCTTTTACAACAGTCTTTGCTCCCATACCTCATGCCAATTCAAGAAATATTTTGCTGTAGAGATATTTTCCTTTTTTTTCCCCAAAAAGGCAGGATAGATATATGGCTTGAAAGCCATTTCAAATTTATTGCAAAAATGAAAATCTTAAATCAATTAAATGTGTGTAGTCTATGCTTTCTATGGTATCTGCCTTTATCATGGAGAAGAAACTGAGGGATCACCCTGTGCCTTGGTAGTTTGGTTCACAGAATTCAAAAAGACACCTGACTCTGGTATATTGCTTCAGGACATCTAATCAAGCCAAGTAGTTTTGGGGCATTCTGCTTTTGCCTGGGTGGGTTTACAAGTAGTAATTTATTTTAACCACCCAGCCACGCATTAGGTGTCCAGTAATTTAGCTGTTTTAGGTTATATGCTAAAATACCAAAAACCAAACCAGTTGCCGTTGAATTGACCCCACGTGTTACAGAGTAGAACTGCATTCCCCAGGGTTTTCAAGGCTGTGATCTTTTGGAAATAGATTGCCAGTCTTTTCTTCCAAGTTGCTTCTGGATGGGTTGGAATTGCCTACCTTTCAGTTAGCAGATGAGCATTTAACTTCCTGCCATCCAGGGACTCTTAGTGATATACTTATGGAATGGTAATTCTAAAGGAATCTTTTTTTTTTTTTTTTTTAATTTTCAAATTACAACTCAAGCAAAGCAGAAGAAATACCCCACCTAATCCTTGTGTAAGAACCCTTGCTTTCTCACTGACAGGACATTCTCTGTATGTAGTTGGATCTCCCAGTGGCAAGGAAGAGAGTGTCAAAGTTTTTTGTTTGTTTGTTTTTGGTGCAAGGAAATCAAGGCAACTCCTGAGTATCAGCCACCAGATGAGGATGTGATGGATAGTATTGCTTTTGGGGGACATGGTATTCTTACCACTCCTCAACTAATTTTAGGTCTCCTCCTTCCCTATTCTATCCATTTTCATTTGTCTGGGAGGTGAGGAGTGCAAATTAGTCTTTAACCAGGTATTTTTTTCTCTTCTCTCTGATAATCCCCTTTACTTTGTCTAAATCCTATTTTCTTTTTGTGAACTAATAATAATGCATTTTCACCCACAATACTGCTTTTCTGTCCAGATTGTCCCTTGCCTTCTATTACATTGTTTAATCTTCTACAGATTTCCACCCTTCTCTGTTTTATTATACTAAAGAGTGAGGAATCCAATAACTCTGTTGGATTTTGCATAATCCAACATAATTCATGATCTGACTTTGAGGTTCTAGCACTACTCAACATTTGTGAGGATGCAGAGGGTTGAGAGGTCTTTGTAAACTTTGAAAAAGCCAGTAGCATGAAAGCTTTTTTGTTCAATTTAAAGTTTATTATCTCCCATAGAATTATACTGTTTGAAGTTCAGAAATTAGTTATTTAACTTTTTAGTTGGATTACCAGAATGCTATTTGAATAATGAATATTTAGGGACCATGAATTATCTTGGAAATGATAAAGTGGAATTAATTTTAATTTCTCATACCTTCAGCTCAATCGTTTAGCTGTTTCAAGCAGAAATTTCATAAGGAAATGCCTTACCTTTTTAAGAGCAGACTATCATGTTCTCGTTTAAGTAATTTCTGAAACCTCTGGATAATTATTTTCTTTCTATTAGTTCCCAGTGTTTTTGCCCTAATTGCTCCAGGTCAAGACCAGGGTTGTTTGCAGGAGGAAAATTTAGCACACACGTTCTTGAGGAGAGTTATTCACAGTTAAAAACTTTAAATAGCAACTGGCCTCGTTTTTGAATTTTTTTTTTTTTTTTTTGAGGAAGGACAGTGAATGAAGAGATATTTCATTATAGAGGGATTATTACTTCCTACATTTAAAAAATATAAAAAACCTGGCATCTATTTAAATCCCCGTTTATCCTTCCTAGAGGATAAATTAGATTATAAAGATTTAAACGTTTCTCAACTCTGTTTTCCTCTTTCCATATCTAAAACCTTGATTGTCATCCAGTTTCTGCATGGTCAGTTGCTGTGATCATCCATCAGGGCCCTCTAGATTTCTTCATTCCCCCTTACTTTTCATTTGTTTTTTAGAAATTTGGAAACCCTGGTGGTATAGTGGTTAAGAGTTTGGCTGCTAACCAAAAGGTTGGCAGTTTGAATCCTCCGGACACTCCTTGGAAACCCTATGGGGCAGTTCTACTCTATGCTATGAGTCAGAATCATCTTGACGGCAACAGGTTTTTTTAACAGGTTTGGAAATTCAAGAAATCAGAGAACAGTGTGTTGGCAAACTTTTATCTTGACTACTCCCTTTTGAGTAGGGAAATGTAGGAATCTCTCATATAATCCCCAACCAAAACACCCCTAAACGAATGAGAACTTCATCTCCTGACCGAGGTATTCATATAAATCTGTCTTCTAATGCCTCCAGTAGTGTTTCACATCCTACTTCTGATGCCAGCTACATTTCTGACGTGTAACATATTTGTATGAGAAGACAGTATATAGACATACAAGTAAAGTTAGATTGTTTATAATTTTATTAGCGAAAGATACAAAATTGTGTTAAAAATAATATGGACGTATAAGGCAGCACATAAATTTTCAGCATAACTGACTTGGTTCCCAAGGTTTGTAATGGCATAAAGGTGGGAGGGAATTTCAATTCATCAATGACACTGTACACGTGTACACATGATGAACATATGGTGCACACATGAAGTAGAGTCTTCCTTGATTTTTGCGAATCCATTTGTAAATGCCACTGTCTTTTTTTGCTTGAGGCTTGAATTATCATTCTAGAAGTCTGATTATTGTTAGATAGACACATAGATAAATAAACCCAAACCAAACTCATTGCCATCCGGTCAATTCCAACTCATCACGATCCTACAGGACTGGCTAAAACTGCCCTATAGAGTTTCCAAAGAGTGGCTGGTGGATTCAAACAGCTGACCTTGTGGTTAGCAGCCAATCGTTTAACCACTGTGCCACCAGGGCTCCTGTAGATAGATGGTAGATAATCATACACACACACACGCATATATATGATTAAGGTACTGTTTACAGATATACTGTTTTTTTCCGGTTTGAAAACTTGCATAACTTGCAGTTTGCTAAGTCACATGTTTATCTGGTGGGAGAAACAAAATCAAGATCCAGGTGTCCTTTTCTTTATTTCCAAAATTCCGGAAAGCCCATTTCCATTGAAATTGTGTATTCATCTCATAATTTTCCAGTAAGAATGCGAGGGAAAAAAGTAGTCACAAATGTTTTATGTGTCTGAAATTACCAATGAATTCCCAAATATTATAAATTTCAAGTTACCGATATCCAGGATAAACATCTTTCAATTTTAACAGAATTAATTTTCTTTGTTTTTGGTGAGAAAATCAACTCTCCATTTTCTTCCTAGGTTCGTTTGTATCCAGGTGCTACACCTACAAATAACCATTCTCATTAAATGCTATAGCTCTCCAAGAAACTATTTTATGTACAGTATTGTTCTAAACCACCAAAAAATTCATTCTTTAAGAGTTACACTAACATTCATCAGAACTTATCTTTAGGGATGTAATTTGATAAAACTGAATATAGTTTTAAAACAAAAACAAATCTTCACAGTCTTTCTAGATAACGTAGTTTCATTTGAAAAGGTCTATCTTAAGGAGACATCTGAGCCCCGAGGAAAGATTTTAACAGTGAATATTTCAAGATCAGTGACACATTTGTAAGAGAGAAGTGTGGTCGATTTTTACTTCCAGCACTCTTTAAATGTGACAATTGATAATTGCCAATTATACTCATGAGGTGTATTAAACTCAAAACTAATTTTGGAAACCATTGATTAAAAAATCACAGCTAACAATAATTATAAGAGTACGAAAGTAGAATGCAATAATTCAAAGAAAGATTCATTATCTATACCTATTTCTAAAGTTAAATATGGACCGTTTAATCTGACAGGAAACTGGTCAACTTTCTAAAAAAAAAATATGAAATTGTATCCCAATTGCAAACCATAAATCAATATTAATCCTAACTGTGTTAATATAGTTAATATAAAAACAAAATCATAAAAGCATTAGATAAAAATATTAATATATATTAATTAATCTTAGAAAATTAAGCATGATATAAAAATCTTAAGGGAAGAGATTAATAAATATTATTACATAAAAATAAAACCAAATACATTTTAAAATCATCTTTTGCAAGGCTAAGAACACCATATGTATGTTAAAATCAAATTACAAAGCAAAATACACTCATATGCTGGAAACTGTTTTTGTATCATTAATATATAAAGATAACTGTTGGAATCGACTCAATGGCAACTGGTTTGTTTGTTTTTAGCATCGTAAATTAAAAAAATGAAAATAATAATGACCGCAAAACTAGTATATTATTATTAGGCCAGTTACAAAATAGGAAATAGAAATGTTCATTAAATATATGGGGAAAATATTCAACTTTGCCGGTGATAAAACAATTACAAATAAAAACAGCAATAAGTAACAGATCTTCACTTGGCAGAGTTTTTATGATAATGAGCAATACTAATAATCAGTGCTGGTGAATGTGTGTGAAATACACACTTTTATATAATTCAGTCTTTATAAAGAAAATAATATATTTATATTTTTAAAATTTTCTTCTTTTGTACCTAAAAACTTCCGTTGTAGGAAAATATCCAAACCAAAAAACCAAACCCATTGAGTCGATCCCTACTCCTAGTGACCTTGTAGGACAGAGTAGAACTGCCCCATAGGGTTTCCAAGGCTGTAATCTTTTTACTGAAGCAGACTGATGCACCTTTTTCCCACAGAGCTGCTGATGATTTCGAACCACCGACCTTTCAGTTAGCAGCCGAGGGCTTAACCACTGCACCGCTATGACTCCTTGTAGGAAAATATAGTAAGGCAGTATTAAACTGATGACGAACATAAAATCATCAGCATTGCCATGCCAACTAGCATGTCTTAAAAGTAAGTTTTTCTCCCCAATTTTTAAGCTTGTCCAAGAGCATCTATCCAGCATGTTTCATAAGATAAGCCCTATTTTAAACTCTATGTAGACAAAATAAATAAGACTTGGTTCTTGCTTTGAAGAGCCTTAAAATTTAGTGTATATGGGTGAGTGAGAAGTAGATAATAGTATAATTAACTACGTTAAATAAAAGTCTGTAATAAAGATGGGTGTTTGTCTCTAAAACCATTACAAAAAAAAACAAAAAACCCTGTTTCCATGGAGTTGATTCTGACTCAGAGTGACCTTATAGGACAGAGAACTGCTCCATAAGGTTTCCAAAGAGTGGCTGGTAGGTTAGAACCCCTGACCTTTCGGTTAGCAGTTGAATGTTTTAACCACTGTGCCACCAGGGCTCCCTAATGCCACCTTTAGGGAAGTGTTAATATTATAATTATAAGCCCCAGATCAGTCCCAGTTTTTCATATTTTTATTTTACTGAGTCTTTGTTTTCTACCATCTCCTGATTTTCTTATTGCTGTGTGTGGTGTTCAGCCTCCAAGATGGCCTCCTATGAGTGTCTCCTTCACTCCCACACATTGACAGGACTGACCTTTGTAAACAATGGAATATTGTGGAAATGATGGTGTGTGTCTTCTGAGGCTTGGTAATAAATCCATCATAGCTTCCACCTCTCTCTCTGGAATCACTTGATCTTGGGGTAGCCAGTTGCCACATCGTGAGAACACTTCAGCAGCTGGATGGACAAGACTAGGTGGTGACAAACAGGCTTCCTGCCAGCAACCAGCTCTAACTTTATAGGTGTGCCACTTTGCAAGCAAATCCTTCAATCTCATTTAAGCCTTTGTAGGATTGCAGCTGAAGTTGACGCTTGACTGCAATCTCGAGAAACTCTGAGCCAATACCTTAAGCCACTACCAGATTTTTGACACCATGAAAATGTATTTGATTATAAATACAGGCAGTCCTCACTTTGGTGCTCTGGTGTGCATGAATTTCAGTTACTGTGGTTTAGTTAAATAATACCAGTCCCCCTACAACAATGTTTACATTTAAGTTAGCAGGGTGTATTAGCTCTGAGTACAAACTTTGTTCCATCTCTCAATTCATGTAAATGTCACTCATTATGTTCATGTCACTTTTTTGAAAATCCACCGGCGATTGGTGAATGCAAACCTGTTATTAATTTCATGCACAGACAGGAAAGCATGTATTTGTGTTGCCCTTTTTCTCTTCCATTGACAAACACGAGTTATTTTACAAAATAAATAGTCAAAACTGGCAATTGACCAACAAAGATGAAAGTGCAGCAAAGAAAAAGAGAAAGTTTTACTACTTGACTTTGCATGATTCAAATACAATATAAATGGGATTATATAGGCAATAGTTCACTATGGGAATGTCGACACTACTGTCATTATAAAATCTTTATGAGTGCAGTTAGGGGAACTCAGTGAAGATAAACTTATTAACACAAATAAGGAAAGTGATTGTGATGAAAAAAATGAAGATATTCCAGACCAAGTGAAACAGGCAAAATACCGCATACAAAAAAAAAATCATGCAGATATTTGATGACATTAAAAACACAAAAGAATAAAATATTGGAAACATCCAAACATAGAAAGGAGTAGGACAATTTGCCAAGGTATAGAAAAATACTCATAGGACAGGAAGAACGCAAGCCCTATTCTGACTACTCTTGATGAGTTTTCTTTTCCACAATTAAATAAATTAAATTAATAAAAATCAAAATTAATAAATTCACAATTAATAAAAATTAAATTTTAAATAAAATAATTCTCAACACTCCTTCCTTAGGTCTTAAATTAGAGAAAGAAAGATAGGCAGACAGACAGACAGATAGATAGAAAGATAGTGACTCATGGCAACCTTACGCTCAACAGGATAAAAAGTTGCCTGATCTTGCGTTATTCTTATGATTGTCAGCATGTGCAAGTCTATCATCGTGTCTATTGTGCCAATCCATCTCCCCAAGGGTCTTCCTTGCTTTCACTGGCACTCTGCTTCACCAAACATAATGTTCTCCTTTAGCAATTGATCCCTTCTGATGATCTATCCAAAGCAAAGGAGTTATACGATGTTCTGTTGTGATCTATAAGGTTCACCTTGGCTAACTTTCAGAAGTAGATTACCAGGCTTTTCTCCCTAGTCCATCTTAGTCTGGAAGCTCCACTGAAACCTGTCCACTATGGGTGACTTTGCTGATATTTGAAATACTGATAGCATACCTTCCAGCATCACAGCAACACACAAGCCATCATAGTCTGACAAACTGACAGATGGGTGGCAGAAAGTCTTAAGTTTCAATGCACTAAATAACTATTAGTTTTACTTTTTTAAATTTCCCTATACATATATACCCAACAATAAGAGAGAGTTTTTAATGTTTTGACAAAAAATATTTAAAGGTCAATGAAAACTTTTAAATTTCCCCATTGATTGTTAAGATTACTTTGCACAGTTCTGGTTTCCTTGGTCATTTTTACAGCTCTTCAACTCTGCCAAATTTTGTGATAATTTGCTACACATTAGTAGATAACTAATATACTATATTCCAGACTGCTTACTGGATGCCTTAGAGCTGAACATTGAGCCCACTCACTTAAGATTGTCAATATTCGGATAAAATATTAAAATCTTCTGGATCTCATTGTGAGAATGTTTCTGCAGCTGGATAAATTTCTCTTGCCTCTAGTATGTTAACCAGAAACAGGTGCCAATCTCTTTCTTTCATTCATCTCTTTTAGTTGCTGCCTAAAAATAAACAATACTTGCCAGAGCTAGTATCAAACCTCTCAGGTAACTTAGTGGTTGGAACCATGAAGAACATCTGCTAAAATCAAAATCTTTAGTTTAGCAAGAAAAAAAAAGTAATTGTTGAAAAATATTCAACTGCAATTTAAGGCCATCATTTTTGTTTTGTTTTGTCAGAAACTGGGCTGTTGTTTGTTTTTCTTTTCTCTGGAAGATTTTACGTTATCTCAGTATTTTTATTTTCAGTGTTTCTAGTGAAACTGAGGCTCTGGAATTTTCTTTATGTCAAGGTTTTTAATTAGAGATTTACTTTCTTCAGTAGATACATGGATATTCAGACTTTATACTTTGGGTGTGCATCACTCATTGTAAGTTGTATTTTTCTAGGATTTTATCCATTTTATCTACACTTCAAACTTATAGGCATAGTTTTCCATACTTTCCAATTTATTTTGTTAAAAATATGTAGGGTTTTTTTTTTTTTATATCCCCTGTGTAATATTGATGATGACCATTTGTGCCATCTTTATATTAATCTAAATTGCTAAACATTTATCAATTTTATTAGTTTTTGCAAGGAATCTGCTTTTTTGGTTTTGATGTATGGTTAAATTCTATTTCACTAATTTCTCTTCCTATTTTTATAATGTTCATCCCTTCAATAATGTGGCCTAATTATTACTTTTTTAAAAATAGAATCTTGCATCATTGATTTTCCAGCCTTCTTTTCCAATATAGACATTAAAAGAATAAAGAAAAATAAGCCAACACATCTTAACATATGTCCCACAAATTTTGTCTTAATTACCAATTGTATTTCAAAATATGTTAAACTTTATTCTTAATTATTTCTTAAGCTATGGGTTATTTAGGACTTTAATAATTTTTTTTAATACATTATTATTGTTGTGTGCTGTTGAGTCCATTCCAAATCATAGTGACCCTCTATGACAGAGTAGAATTGCCCCATAAGGTTTGCTAGGCTGTAATATTTATAGGAGCAGATCACAAGGTCTTTTTTTCCTGCAGAGCCACTAGGAGGTTTGAACTGCCAACCTTTTGTCCAAAGTATGTGAGATGAACTCTCACCATCTTTGCATTTAAGGAGCATTTGAGCTGTATTTCTTCCAAGACAGATTTGTTTGTTCTTTTGACAATCCATGGTATATTCAATATTCTTTGCAAACATCATAATTTAAAGGTGTCAGTTCTTTTTTGGTCCTCCTTATTCATTGCCCAACTTTCTCATGCATATGAGTTGATTGAAAATACCACGGCTTGGGTCAGGTACAACTTAGTCTTCAAGTGGACATCTTTGCTGTCTAACACTTTAAAGAGGTCTCTTGCAGCAGATTTGCTCAGTGCAAAGAATCCTTTGATTTTTTGACGGCTGCTTCCATGGAAATTAATTGTGGACCCAAGTAAAATGAAACCCTTTACAACTTCAATCTTTTCTCTGTTTATCATGATGTTGCTTATTGGTCCAGTTGTAAGGATTTTTGTTTTCTTTATGTTGAGGTGTAATCCATACTGAACCCTGTGATCTTTTGATCTTCATCAGTAAGTGCTTCAAGTCCTCTTCACTTTCAGCAAACAAGGTTGTGTCATCTGCATAACACAGGTTGTTAATGAGTCTTCCTACAATCCTGATGCCCCGTTCTTCTTCATATAGTCCAGCTTCTAGGATAACCTGCTTAGCATACAGATTGAATAAGTATGGTGAAAGGATACAACCCTGATGCACACCTTTCCTGACTTTAAAACACCAGAATCCCTTTGTTCTGTTCGAATGGCTACCTCTTAAATCTATGTATAGTTTCCTCATGAACATAATTAAGTGTTCTGGAATTCCCATTCTTTACAATATTATCCATAATTTGTTATGATCCATACAGTGGAATGCCTTTGCATAGTCAATAAAACACAAGTAAACATCTTTCTGGTATTCTCTGCTTTCAGCCATGATCCATCTGACATCAGCAATGATATCCTTCATTCCATGTCCTCTTCTGAATCCAGCTTGAATTTTTGGCAGTTCCCTGTTAATGTACTGCTGCAGCCATTTTTGAATGATCTTCACTAAAATTTAATTTTGTTAATGATATTGTTTGATAATTTTGGCATTTGGTGAGATCACCTTTCTTTGGAATAGGCATAAATATGGATCTCTTCCCGTCGATTGGCCAGGTAGCTGTCTTCCAAATTTCTTGGCATAGATGAGTGAGCACTTCCAGTGTTGCATCTGTTTGTTGAAACATCTCAGTTGGTATTCTGTCAACTTCTGGAGCCCATGTTTTTTTGCCAGTGTCTTCAGTGCAGCTTGGACTTCCTCCTTCAATACCATAGGTTGTTGATCATATGTTACCCCCTGAAGTGGCTGAAAGTCGAGCAACTCTTTTTGGTACAGTGACTCTGTGTATTCCTTCCATCTGCTTTTGATGTTTCCTGCATCATTCAGTATTTTGCCCATAGAATCCTTACTTAGGGATTGTTAAATTGTCTTTTTTATTAATTTCCGTTTTTATTTTTTTTTAAGACATATAGTACTCTCTAGGATTTAGCACCTTCTTTTAAATGCTCTAACTGCACTCAGAAAGAATACATATTCTGTAAATTTAGTAAAGTTTGGTAATCTTAATTGCATAAATTTTCAATATTCTTAGCATAAACAGTAAAGCACTTGACTACTAGCCGAATGATTAGTGGTTGGAACCCACCTAGAAGTGCCTCAGAATACAGGCTTGGTGATCTCCTTCTGAAAGACTATTTGGTCATTCTTCTGCACCAAAAAACTGGAGGTAAGATTTTAGTTAAGAAACAGTAGTTGTTAGCTGCTGTCTTAGTTATCTAGTGCTGCTATAACAGAAATACCACAAGCGGATGATTTTAACAAAGAGAAATTTATTTTGTCACAGTCTCAGAGGCTAGGAGTCTGAATTCAGATAGCCAATTCCAGGGGAAGGTTTCTCTCTCTGTTGGCTCTAGGGCAAGGTCCTTGCTCTCAATCTTCCCCTGGTCCAGGAGCTTTTCAGCTCAGGGACTCTGGATCCAAAAGATGCAAGCTCCCGGCTATGCTTTCTTGGTGGTATGAGGTCCCCCTCTTTCTACTGGCTTCTCTCCTTTATATCTCAAAAGAGATTGACTTAAAACATAACCTAATCTTGTAGATTGAATCTTGCCTCATTAACATAGCTACCTCTAATCCTGCCTCATTAATATCATAGAGGTAGGATTTACAACACATAGGAAAATCACATCAGATGACAAAATGGTGGACAATCACACAATACTGGGAATCATATCCTAGCCAAGTTTTGACACATACTTTTGGGGGGCACAACTGCTTTGGACTTGGCCCCCAACTTATGGTGAACCCATGCACAGTGGAACAAAATGTTGCCCGGTCCTACTTGTCAACCCCATGATCAGTTTAGGATCTGACCTTTGTGATCCATAGTGTTTTCATTAGCTGTTTTTCAGGAGTAGATAGCCAGGCCTTTCTTTCTAGTCTGTCTTAGTGCATTGAAACTTTTTCAGCATCATAGCAACATGCAAACCTCCACTGACAGAGAAGTGGTGGCTGCACATGAGGTGTATTGGACAGGAATCCAACCCGGGTGTCCTGCATGGAAGGTGAGAATTCTACCACTGAACCACCAATGCTCCATAGTTATGAAATAGCAGTCACTTTTAGAGTAAGTAACTGAAAAGAATTTGGTAAATTCATATGTTCTCCACAAGATTCCTCTTGTTATTTTTGCTGAAAAAAATATTTAAATTTCATAATTGGACAGATTAGGTAGTGAACGATTTCCAGAATATTTAACCTGATAATCCCAAACTAATATATACTGTTCCATCTTCCTTAGGAAATGGAAGAGGAAACAAGCTATTCTAAAACTACTGGCAAATAAGAATGATAGGGCTTCTATACACTTTATGCCAGGAATGCAGTTGTATACAAAGGCTGTATAATGAGCAATCTCAGTAAATGCATCTTTCAAACTATGCACTAAAGTTTTTTTTCTAATCCATATCCATATACTCCATCCAGAGAGGCACTGAATGATCCCAAATCAAGTGCCATGTATTCCTTCTTTTTCCCATTTTTTTTTCCTAAAAAAATCCTTTCTCACACATAAAAATATGCAGAAATGCATAGGGTTTTTATTGTTAGGGTGCTATTTTCTAGGTGTCTCAGTTTTTAAACATTCAAAGCCAGTCTCAAAAAAAAAAAAAAAAAAAAGAAAAATTGAACAGAAAAAAATAAAAAATCCCAAAAAGTGGATGTCTTATATAAGTATTCACATATACACATGTGTATTAGTTGTAAAAATTTCATGTTTTATTAAAGAACGTAGAATTTTAGCTTCTTTATACTATGGGGTGATTTATTCTTTTAGCCTGATATCATAAGAGACATTCCAATTCCCAAAGCTTTGACATCTGTGCTCTTTGCAAACCTTTGCCCAATGTTTTTATTAACTCGATTTAATGGAACCTTTTTTATGGTGACCTTAAGAATTTAATAACTCCTCAATGTAAGGACAATACCATCTGCAGGCGCCACTGGGATTAAACTGTGGTAGTTCAATGTGTCTGCTGGAACACATTAAAGAAAGGAAGGAGGGGAAGCAGTTACACAAATCAGTCACTTCCCTCTAACCGACAAGTACTGTTACTGTTTATGATGGTCAAACCCAGACACGTGTAGGAAATTTCTGTGGGCTTTAAGGTAATATGCAGCTCACTTGCAGCTCCTTAATAATATTAATCTAACTTTTAGCATGTCAGATATGCTAGCAATCTTCAATTCCAAAGTGTCTCTCCTTCTGACAGACATTCTGCATATCTTTTAGATAAAATCAATATGTTATTAGTCATCAACCTGACGCTAGCCCATGAATTAATCTTTTTCTGTCAACCTAGCAGTTTCTAGCCTTCTGTAACTCATCCTCTCAGTATGGATGGGAACTGGGTTAATCTAATTAAGGGAAAATTAACTTTTTTTTTTCCCCTTTGTGGTACTCCCCATCTGTGTTAATTCAAATCTCTGTAGACAGCTGCTCCAAGCAAATAATTTTATGCTTGACCTTTTATGTGCAATATTAAAGTGGTATAGATATATGCATGGGAAGTCAATGAGCTGTCTCACCTTTAACATCCTTTAACATTTCTTTAACCCTCCTGTAACATTCTACTAGTGCTAGGAAAAATTCAGCTGAACACAGGCAATTGCTAAATGACAGTGATACATTTATTTGGGTTGCAAAAAGGATTCTGTCACTTCCGCTTTGTGTTTAGTGTATGCAGTACCGTTGTCTTTTTGAAAGGTAAATTAACAATAAGTGGTGACAGCACTATGGGTGATTTTGTAGATTTGACAAGCAAAGGAGGTTAACAGTATATAATATACAAAACTAATCATTTCTATTGTTGGTACTTATGTGATACAATGACAATACCTGTTAAGAAAAAAAGCAGATTACAAAGATGATTTCTCTTTGGGCCAAGACAGTAAAGCTATGCTCTCTCCATCCTTTGGTTAGTACTAAGATTATATTAGGATAATATAGCAAGTTTTATTCCTAAAATCCTAGCAAGCTCAGTTTTGAGGCTCAGCCACTGTCATGGTTTAAAGATTGCAGATCTAGTAATCCCGTGGCCAACATTTGAAAGGAGTTTGTCCCCTGGGCAAAATGGTTTCCATTTTATATACTTTCATTCCTCTTCTAGTTCACCCCACTCCTACCCCCTAACTGCCTGTAGTCTCTATCTTATACTCTCCTTTAAGGCGTTTAGGAAAATCTTGCTTTTCCTCAACAAATCAAATCTGTTCTAAAGAAAAAATAAATGACAAGGCATTTCCACTTCTGAGTGAATATGAAGAAATATATTGTGTCCTCTCAGTGCTACGAGAATAAAAGTATTGACCCTGCTACAGAGAAGTGAGATATTTAGAAGGAAGCAGTGCACGTATTTTTTACTTCAGCAAATCCCATTTACTGTTTTTTTTGTTTACAAGTCATTATTGCTAGGAATAACCATACGAAGCAAAGGTTGTACAAATAGGGAACAAGAAAAATGTGCAGCTAAAACTAGGGAATATAGTAATTTACTTTACATTTTTTAGGACAGTAACAAAGTGTATATAACCTACGTTTGTTTGAAAGAGTTTTGATAAAAGAGTAAACATGTATATACCCACCATCTACACTTAACTAATAGAACAATGGTGCTATACATAAAATTCCCTAAACTAACCTCTCAAATTGCAAGTTCCTCCCATTTTATGTATACAGTTATTATGTATTTTAGTTCAATCTTGTTTTTTTTTTTTTTTTAAACGCCTTAAATTTGATAACATTATTAAGGTGGATTTACACAGTTAATGTTTGCTTTGATTTACAACATATTGACTGCAATTTTTGCTCATTATTCCTTTCTGTATCTCAGGCTTTCTATCTGGGATCATTTTCTTCTTGTCTGAAATTCATTCTTTAGAATTTCTTGTATAGAGTATCTGATAGTAACAGAGTTTTTCAACTTTTGTTCATCTAAAATATTAAAATTTCACTTTCATGTCTGAAAGATAATTTTGTTGTATACACTTCTAAGTCAGAAGCTGTTTTTTCTCAGCTCATTATGGATAATTTTACACTTGTATTTTGGCTCCATTATTGCCATTCATGAGTTAGGCTGTAGGTGTCTTTGTTTCTTCTCATAGATGATAATATTTTCTCTCTGACTCCTTACAGTATCTTCTTTGTGTATATTGCTGTCTACATTTCATGAGGGAACTTTGCTTCTACATATTTTCCTTGGAATTCATTGCAATGTCCAAATATTAGAAATTTTCTGATCAGGTCTGGAATATTCTGTCATTTTACCTTTAAATAAAGATTCTCCCATATCTTCTGTCTCCTATCTTCTGAAATTCCATACAGATTGTTGAGAATTTTCACTATTCAAGTCCTTTAATTTCTTTTTCGTTTTTTCCTGTCTGCTTTTTGCCTCTGGAGTCCCTGGGTGGCACAACGGTTAAACCCTTAGCTGCTAACTGAAAGGTTGGTGATTCGAGTCCACCCAGAGGCACCTTGGAAAGAAGGCCTAATACTCCAAAAAAATCAGCCACTGAAAAGCCTATGGAGCACAGTTCTACTCTGACATACATAAGGTTGCCACAAGTCAGAGTCGACTCCAAAGCAATTGTTTTGGTTTTTTGGTTTATTGCTTCTAGACATTCTTTGGATTTTTTTTCAAGATTGCTTGGACTATTTTTTAATGACATTTTGGTTTTTACTCATATTTTATTTCTTTAAACTAATAGCTATATTTTGTTTATTTAAACAAAGTGAAAGTACTTCATGATCTGTGTCTGATAAACTATAGTCTTTAAGCCTTTGTGTCTCAGCTGCCTACTATTTCTTCTGGCTAATGTTCACTGTTCTTTGTGTCCTTGCATGCTTTGTAATTTTAGAGTTCATGGACTGCGGGACTTAAGTTTTTATTTTTGTATTAAAACTTTGTTCCTCCAGAAAGAATTGAATTCCTTTGACGCATAGGTGACTAACAACTAGGACTGCTGTAAAAATATGCTATGAGGTTTTTGTTTGTTTATTTGTATCCTTCATTTTGGACTGAAACTTCAAATGAGGGTTGTCCTAAAATTGTGAATCCTAAACAAAGACTTTCGTCCTCTGCCAAATGCCGAGGTTAAAATAGCTTTATTTCTTGCTGTTTCTTTCCATGTGGCACATGTGTTTCTATTTCATCCTTTCAATAAGAATGTACAAATTGAGCTGTATAGAGAATATTTTCCATTACATTCTCTGTCAAGTTTGCTCAGCCCAAGACTTTACCTCTTACTTCTTAACTCTTAATAAAGTCCTCAAAAGTTGTAATTTGTGGAAGTTAAGTTTGACCTTAGCTAGTCTATTGCAACTTTGTGCTTATTTCCAGGGGTGCCTGGAGCCTTGATGGGACCTTTGAGCAAACTTGAATGAATTGTTCTAACAATGATTAGTCTAGTACTATGTAGGGTTTGAGACAGACTAAGAGAAAACTTGTACCATCTCGTTAACATTATTTGTAGAAACTGATGGATGATTTGCACCTGGTTGCTGGTTTTTCTCTTGATTTCTGCTCTTGAACACAATAATGCACACTTGTTTGTGCTACATTAACAGAGGCGTATAAAAGACCTTTCTTCTTGGATGACACCAGGATTCCCCTGAGACCAAGGTATCTCATAGATGATGCTGACAATCTGAAGACAAAGTGCAAGTTTTGCAACTGAGAAAGGATACTGGGAGTTGTGTTTGTAAGAACTGGACCTCTCTAATGTTTGCCTGTGCTTTCTTTCTCCAGCTGTACTGTATATTTTACTTTTATTAAAGCCTTACAGGAGTATACTCTGCAGAGTCTTGTGGGTCCTTTCAATTATCTGACCTTATGTAATGGCTGCACAAGCATTTGACAGATACCTTCAGGGCAAAAGCCACCTTCAGAAGATGCTTACTTGCTGCTCACTTCCCAAGTTTCCTTCTTTTTCTTTGTTTTCACCCTCTTAGAATTTCTTATATTTTGCCAGATCAGCTTTCCACTATTAAAAAAAAAACAACTCTTAAAGATGTCTAATACGGTGCAGTGGTTAAGCTCATGGCTGCTAACAGGAAGGCCAGCGGTTCCAACCCACCAGCCTCTCCAAGGGAAAAAGATGTGGCAGCCTGCTTCTGCAAAGATTACAGCCTTGGAAACCCTACAGGGCACCTCTACTCTGTCCTACAGGGTTTCTGTGAGTCGGAATCAACTCCACTGCAACAAATTTTTGTGGAATATGTCATACTTCCTAGAATAAAAGCCAGTAAAAATTAAAATACATAGAGAAAAAAAAAAACAGTAGCTAAAAGAAAAATCACGTCTTTTATTTCTCCTCAGAGTATTAAGTATTATTTTTACTAAAACAAATTTCCAGATACTCATCTTGCATACTTTGCAATCCAGCACTACCGTCACTACCACACACACACACACACACACACACACACACACACACACGTCTACTTAGAATGAAATGTGTACATGTGTATGCCATATGTATACCCATACCCACGGCCGTTGAGACTTATAGTGACCCTATAGGACAGAGTAGAACTGCCTCATAGGGTTTCCAAGAAGTGGCTAGTGGATTCAAACTGCTGACCTTTTGGTTAGCAGCCAAGCTCTTAACCACTGCACCACCAAGGCTCTGCCATACATACAAAAGAAATAAATAATTCTTGCATGTTGGTGCCATTCAGAATTCAAATTTTTTCCAACATCTCCCACTCATCTTTCTTTCTGTTGCCAGATAATACATGGTTCGATATACTTTACTTTTTAGAGTTTATGCCATACAAAACGGCAAATAAACATGGAAGAGAGTGTCTTATCCATAATTTTCACCCTTATGTGAATGAATGACTACCATCACATTTTTTACTGATAACAGATTGTAAGGAGAAAAGAATGAGAAGAATATGAGTGAACTGGGAAGCTGGACAAACTTGTGTGGGAGAGGAGATGTATACCAGCTCAGAAGGAGGTGATGTAAGAATCCAGGGTACCCAGGGCAAAGCACTTGTGCTTGGTTCTGGCTCAATTTTCCTGATAGCCTATGAAGAAGAATCATAGTTCAATAATACAGGCTTTTGTTAACCAGGATGTGTGTATTTGGCAAAGAAAAGGGTGTGTGCATCATTGCCCATGTGCATGCAACCTGCTTGCTTCTTTTTAATTGGCACCAGCCCCTCGTTTGAGTGGTAGGTGGCAGACCCTCAGTGGGTGCTCTGTAGCTGATCGGCTATGATGAATCAGCCTTCTTCAAAAAGATTCTAAGCCTCATTTCTGAGCTTAGGAGTTTTTAGTTGGTTTCATTTGTAGAAAACCTATGAGTAAACCTTTCACCTGAAAAAAGATGAAAGACAATTTCATGTAGAGAAATCTTCCAGGGACCCAAACAAGGAGTCAGCTGGAGATAGACTATTTACAAATATATTCTGTTGATTTTGATAATTTAAAAGAAGGATAAAAATGTTGGTTTACAATGTCATAAAACAATATGTGTACTACTGTTTCATGAGAAACTATTTGTTCTGTAAACCTTCACCTGAAGTACAATAAAAATAAAAAAAAAGAATCAAAGAGCATCAACCATTGGCCAATGCATGCAAAATATTTGTCTCTGAAAAAGATTCAAGGAATTTTTTTTGTCATGGTGTCTAACTACTTCCTATGATGTTATTTTCATATGTTTAAATAAATCCTGGAATTGTGTTGCCCATTAAAAAAAAAAAAATGTTGGTTTAGATCTCAGAGAGGGTGAAATAAGGCACAATGTCTGGTGACTTCTGCCCTATGGTTTTATGCCCTTCTAATTAGCTGGAGAGGCTATGTTATTTTTGAAAATATAAATTTCTGTAAACTAAAGAAAAAAAAAATAATAGTGTGTCAAGAATAGAATTAAAATAGGAAATGCCTTAATTTGATATTAGTTAAAATAGAAAGTCTGCAAAATATTTGCAGGAGTTGGATAAACACTAGACAATGTTTTAATTTAAAATAGAATATAATTGGCATACTAATGTGTTTCCAGTTTAAGTTTAGTGTTGAAATGGGAAGTGGATCTTGTCTGTTACGGAAGAGTCACAAATAATTTATTTCTAGACTATTCTTAAAATTTCAATAAACAAATGTCAATAGTCATAGAATGGATATTAGCTTATGTTTAGATATATAGCTGATTTGACTAAATAATATCTGAACTTTTTTTCTTATTTATCCAGTCTGAACTGATCACTTCTTTTTAATAATTATTTTCTGCATCAATCTTATAAAACATTTTCTTTAAATGACTCTTAAATTATTGATTTCCTCCCATCTTTTAGATTACATAACACCCAAAATATCAGGTACCTCTTTTTTAAATCTCTGTATGGAACCTAGCATTATTGTAGTGATTTGTGAATATTAAAGTATCAATGAATTTTATTAAATAAATTATTGAACACAGATATGCCCTTATGTATAAGTAAATTATTAAAATTTCTCCTAATTTACTATTTGTTTGTTTGTTTGTTTTTTGTCAGTGGGAGGCATCAGAGCATCAATACATATTATTTTATTCTCAAATACATTCCTAGGCCACCTATGACGGTTCTACATCTTAATAAAGTGCACAGGCTTGGAAGCAAAGTGTTCAGATTACCCATTTGCTAGCTCTGAAATGACAACTGAAGCTTCAGGTTCTTTATGTGTAAAATGTAGACAGTAATTATATCTAATGCAGAGATTTCTAGTGAAGAAATAGGTTGGGTGAAACAATTAATGAAAGTGGTTGGTACAAGTTAAAGCTTAATATCGTTTATCAAAAAATACAGGATCAACTGAAAAAGGTCAGAGAGAGAATTAAAAATGTGGTGCATATATGAAATATTATTCAACCAATAAAGTCCTGATACACGTTACAACATGGATAAACCTTTACAACATCATGCTGAGGGAAATAAGTCAGCCACAAAAGGACAAATACTGTATGATTCCACTCATATAGGGTATCTAGAATAGGCAAGTGTATAGAGACTTAAGTTTATTATTGGCCACCAGGGGTGACTGGGAGGGAGAGGGAAAGGGGGACTTCTTGCTTAAGAGACACTGAGTTTCTGTTAAGGGTGATGGAAAAATTGGAAAATAGATAATGGTGATGGTTGCACAACATGATGAACACAATGTCCCTGAATTGTACATGCGAAGAATGTTGAAATGGCAAATGTTTTGTTACATATATGTTTACCACAATAAAAATAGATTGGTGTAATAAACCTATGCCTTATGGAAAAAAGGAAATTGACTATGGGAAATTCAGAAAAGCTTCTGAAAATCCTAGGAAAAAGGTAAATTTTCACATGTAGTAGAAGTATCTTTTTTATTACTTATTTAAATTAATGGATACTGAGGAAAAATAATCTTTAATATTCTCACCTGGGAATGTGGTGCATGGTAACTATATTGTAGGTGTCCAATTACACAATAATAAAATTTCTTAAGGTTGCTAATACTTGTTTCTATTGTATAGGGTTTTCAATTTTATCCTGCAGGTGAGTAAAATATTTTATCTTGAATTAAAAGGGCTAATAGATTTTAAACGTGTAATTAAGTAATAGTATATATAAATGTCATATTACATTGCCTATTATGTATTAAACATTTTCAAAATTTTGTATTGTTATCATCTTTATCATTATCACCATTATTAGTATAAGCACTGTTCAAAAACTCAATTGCTGTTTATTAATTTACTTTAGAACGCTTAAAAAGGAAATCAAACTAATAAGAAATAAAGCATAAGCAATGGCCACTGGTGAAATGCCAACATGAAGCAACATTTTTTTCCCCAGACTTTTATTCTGTAGGTGCATGTGAAATAGACATAAAGCTTGTGTTCATGAAATAAGGATTGGGTATGTCTCTTTATCTATCTGTTAGTTTTTTTTAAAACAAACTTTGTGGAATCTTCCCAGATATTCTCTCTTCAAATGTCATCCTCAAAGGTAAGAATAAATCTATCCATTGGTAAAGATTACTCCCTCTCCTGTACACATATCTGTGTTATTTTACTTACTGTGAATTATTGAGAAAGTCACAGGCACATTGCTATAAAGTGTTACAATATACAAAGCATTCCATTCTGCATGCACCAAGTACAAAACCAAAGATTTCAATTTGCAAAGGCAAGAAACTGGATATGATGTGTGAACATATATACATTAAGTGGCAGAGAAACTTACCCCTCCCCCAAAAAATAAACAGGTATTTTGAAAGTTTATATTAAGTGGTGAGAAAGGGAGATTATTGAGCAAGATACCTTAACATTAATGGCTCTTTTAGTTTATAAAGCTTACTCAGATGACTTAAAAATGTTAACTTTAAAAATTTACTTCCTTAACGTTTACCTAGATAGCCTAAAATACCTTTTCTTACCTAATAATTAATCAAACTATAACATTCATTGTAGATACTCTTATAAATCATTAACTAATAACAATTATCTGATTTGAAAGTCTCACTTTGAGCTTGTCCACATTCTCATTCTTTTCCCTTAAAAATATGCACACTTGTTTCTCCTCCTTCCACACCAGTAAGATTGGATACAGTAGAAGTTAGTTAGCACTAGCATGATGTTCTTCTCCAGGAACTGATCCCTCCTGAAAACAGGTCCAAAGTGTGTGAGATGTAGTCTCACCATCCTTGCTTCTAAGGAACATTCTGGCTGTACGTCTTCCAAGACAGATTTGTTCATTCTTTTGGACATCCCACTTGGTAAATTACAGAGTCAGCAAAAAAGAGGAAGACCCTCAACGAGATGGATTGACACAGTGGCTGCAACAATGGACTCAAGCATAACAATGATCGTGAGGATGACACAGGACCGGGCAGTGTTTCGTTCTGTTGCACATACAGTCGTTATGAGTCCGAACTGACTCGATGGTACCTGTTAACAGCAACAGTTAGCACTAACTTCCTTTCTTCTTCCCATAACATTCTTTCAGAACCCATTACTGCAAAGATATTGTAATCTTACAAACAATCATTGTAAGGAGCTTGGATAATCAAATACCAGCTTCTGCCTAGAATCATCAGAAAATCCCGGTGTATCACTTAATTATCAGACACCTCATTTGATACTGGTTTATATAATAATGGTCATTTATTGGTTTGTATTATTAGATGATTCAGACATAAAATAGCTTTCAAAGTTGTATTGATTCAATGGCTCACTAATATTCTCAATGGCCCAGTTATTTTAATGTCTTTCAGTTCTGCCTTCAATGGTATCAACTTCCTCAAGGGAGAATGGACAGAGGGTTCACTCTTCACAGCATACCATTCAGGAGGAGAGTAAAGTCTGGCTTCCAGTAACTATTGGAAAAGGAAGAGGAACACTCTTTTCCAAAAACTCCTAACAAACATCTGCTCTTTTTCTCATTGTATTAATTTAGGTTACTGCATAGTTGTGGGAGAAGCATTGAGGAGAAATTCAAAATATGTAGTAATCCAGAATTACATAATCCAAGGAAGACAACATAAGTCTAATTTTTCAAATGATTGAAATACGGGATCAGTTTAGGCTACTGTAGACTCTAACAAGGGATCTCGAAGTCTTTCCATCTATTCGAAGCTGCTACTGCTGCTTCATCTATAAAGTGTGAATCTTGGAAACTACCTATTCCATTTCCTGCAATAGATAGGCTAAAATCTCCTGTAAAGTCAAGAATTTAGGCTTCTGTTTTTGACTAAAAATCTCAAGATCCTATCTATAAGTGTTCAGCTGCAATACTAATTAATTACAGCTTCAAGTGAAAGAAACACAACTTATACAATCTTTATGCATAAAACATACTAATCATTTTAAACATTATACATTCATGTTATCAAATATTTACTTATCGTTTCCCGTTTCTCAGAACTCCCTAGAGTATACAAACTTCCTAGAAGAGAAAATATCTCGAGAAAACATGGGACCTAGAAAACTAGTAATTCACCACTACAGAAAGTTGTTGCAAATTCCCAGAATGATGGTGAGAGAGATTTTTGGATAAGAGTGTTCAAAAGAAAAGATATTTAAAAAAAAAAAGACAAACTTATCTTTAAAAAAATCAAGAACCACCTAATTGGGAATAAAATGGGCAAAACACATAAACTTGCATATTGGATAGAAAGGTAGCTAGCTAGGTAGAGACAGAGAGATAGCTGCCGTGGAGTCATCTCCACTCATGATGACCCTGTGCACAACAGAAGGAAACATTTCCCGGACCGGCATCATCTTCACAATTGTCTGCAAGTTAGAGTGCCACATAGTGGCTATTGTGCCAGTTTATCTCTCTGAGGGTCTCCCTCACCCTTGCTGGTCCTCTATTTCACCAAACATTATGTCCTTCTCCTGCGATTGATCTCTCCTAATGATGTGTCCAAAAGAGGGTCAGACAATGTTCTGTTGTGATCCATAAGGCTTTCATTGGCTAACTTCCAGAATAAATCATCAGGCCTTTCTTCCTAGTCTATCTTAGTCTGGAAGCTTCACTGAAACCTGTCCACCATGGATGACCTTGCTGGTATTTGAAGTATCAGTGGCATAGCTTTCAGAATCACACCGACATGCAAACTACCACCGTACAAGAAACTGACAGATGGGCACTGGAATCAGCATACTACAGATGAAGAAATACTAACGGCCAATTAACATATGAAATGATGCTCAAACTCATTAGTTACTGGAAAATAGTTTTAATGAAAAACTAAGGGAAACTTTCAGTTAGATAGATTGACCCAATAGCTACAACAATGGAGTCAAACATACGAACAATCTTAAAAATGACACAGGACAGAGAAACATTTTGTTTCTTTATAATTAAGGTTGACATGAGTCAGAGCCAACTGGACGGCAACTAACAACAACTCTAATTTTAAACATTTTATTCACTGGTTCAGTGCATTTTGAATTAATTAAATAATTTTTAAGTTCCTGTTCCCATCTAACATTCAATGATTCTTAAGTTTTTGTTGGTGAATTTAGTAAAGATCTCTGGATCATAAATGATTGCTTTGAGGTGCTAATTTATATTATTTTCTCTAATTTTTCCCAGTATCTGATAAAAAATATCTCACCTAAATATGTGTGGAATTTGTTAATGTATCATTTTCAGAAAAGTGAATTTTTCACTGTTACAACTGTGAATATGCACTTATAATACCATTACATATTTTGCATTGTCTCCTGTGATGGAAGCTGAAATTCTGGGACAAATCTATCATTAATAGAGCACCCTTATGTTTTGTTTATAAATTTACAGTTATGTCAATTAAAGCTGTCAAGTAGAGCACACCCTGTTGCTTTGAGGAATACTGAACTTTCTTGTCTTTAAAAATTATTTTATTATGAATTGAATAGTTAGAGACTGTTTGTAGAATATGATCTAAAGACTAAAAATACAATGAACATCCACTTACCCATCAGTCACTTTACAAAATGAAATATAAATCATGAAGGCCTATGCATGACCTTTTCCTGATCTCATCCCTTTCCTCATATCTGAGAAAATTACACTCCAGAATTTTAAATGTATTGTTCATTTATGGAAGTAAATCCCATCTTTCTACTTTCCAGATTTTGCTCTTAAGCAAGGCCCTTTCTTTTTTCTATCTCATATTATAATACAATTTTTCTGAGAAAGATATCAAATATTGTGTACATTACATTTATCGCTGAGTTAGTTACACATCAAGTGCTCCATATATGCTGGCTAGTGATAATGGTTGTATTAGTAAGAGTACTGGAATTAATTCCAAAAAGAATAAGAGTAGAATTAGTCACACACTTTCCTTCCCTGCAATATTTTAGAAATAATTCTCCATTTATGGATTCAGTGTTTTAAGTCCCTAGTTTTCACTGTCTTCTGTTTTTTGGGGGCTCCTCCAGCCCCACAGTATAAGTGGTTTCTGCAAGAGCACTGCTGTCTTTACAAAACCTTGACCCTTAAGGTACATTGTTTCTTCATCATCAATAGGAAATTAAGAATGCTATGAAGGTTTTTAGCTCTTATCTGAGATTCTCCCTGAATGAACCTGAATAAACAGAGAGAGAGAGAGAGAAATGGAGAGAGAGAGAACAAGATAACTATTATGGCAAAATGAGCATTTTTCACCTAACGTTTAGTAGGAGGCAGGAATAAAGAGGACTTGGGCCAGGCAATCAAGGTAGTATGAGCATGACAAAAGACCCGGTAACTGAGAAGTTAGCAATAGGCAGTGCCTAAAACTGTTAAAAAATAACATGCAGAGCACAGTGTCAGATTGTTACGAGAGCAATACAAATGAAAAATCCTCATGTGTTCAGCTCCAAGGTGTGCTAGATCCTTGACTCTATGACCATTGGTGCTCAGTGTCTGGAATTCTTACTTCCATCACTTTATTTTAAGGAGATAGAAAATGGATGGATATAGTGTACAAGGAACTGATCCAGCTAAGTGGCATCTCTTCATAGGTGTCCTGCAGTCTAAATTTCTGTGTGCAATAGGGCATTGAAAGCTCAAGTTCTTCAGTTTCAAGTTCAGTTTAGAAAGTAGACATTCTGATAGTGGATGACACCTGGATGCTGATGTGCACCATCCCAATATTTACAATTTGTTCATTTAGAGCAGATCTGAGGTCAACACTGATAACACACCTGACATAGTGTTTAGGATTTAGTGCATATGTTTAACCTATTTACACATTAATTCATTTAAGAAATATTTAGCCAAGCCTAGCACTTACTAGACTTCTTTTGTGCATCAGAAATATAGTTGAGTCAGACTGACTAGGATTGTGTCCATATATAGCTTAAGGTTTAGCATCAACGACCAATAATTAATATTAAAAAGGCAATTGCAATGCAGTCTCGATTACCAGGATGATTGGGATGATTACCAGAGTATCTGACATCAGATCTTCCAAGTTGTAAATTACTCAAGGCAGAAGCTCTTTCTTAGGAATTAGACAAACACGGAGTTAATTTGTGTGGGGATAAAGATCAGTAGAGACTCGGATGCTCAGATTTCACCCCAAGTACAGAGATACCAGGCTACAGAAGTTAGACAAATTCCAGATTCCACCGGAAATCTAATAGCCTCATTGCTTCATGCATGTCACACAGACTTAGAAGGATAGAGTGTAGATATCAGTCCCCTAATTACAAAATCAGTATAAGGTTTCAGGCCCTGAAGTTTTAAGGTTGACATAAGTTCATAACATACTTCTAATTTGCAGGAGTTGTAGCAGCCAGGAATCAGAAGGGGGCAGCAAAGAGCTATCTGGATCAGGTATCATCCAACTCGGAAAAATGGAGAAAGGATATTAATTCAGCATGGATTAAGTTAACAGGAAAATGTTATTCCAAAGCAATATCAAATCACATCAGAGTTATGAACTGAAGGTCACTTTCAGGATCTACCTCTGACCTCCAAGATATGATTCTGTCTTGGTTTTCTCCCTATTTCTCTGAACTTTCCTGAGTTTTCTTTCCTGAATCTTTTTTCTCTAGGCATTCATTAAATACTTGTTTTCTAGGATGCAGCCTTGCTCTATTTTATTTTTAATTTCCATACTCTCCATCTCTTTATTTTAATCTATATCCTCTCATTCACTTCCACAGTAATAATTACCATCCACATGCCAAGAGAGCCTCTGCTAACACTTAAGACAGTCTTGGTGTCAACACAAAAAATGTGCCGCCTCTTGGCAGATAGATTTCAAATAGCTACCCTCGTCAACAACTTAAAAAGGCTCTTTTTTCTCCAGGTATGCAATCTCTGTTAGGGTTAACAACATGGTAGTCAAACTGAGGGCTATATTTTAACCATCTCTCTCATTCTCTCATTCAGGGCACATCTTATAAAACATAAAATTCAGCTATATGCTAAGAATTTAAAATCCTTATACCTAGTCACCCTCCCAATACCTACACTTTGTAACTATCTCCCAACTGGACATTTCCACCAGCATGAGTGGCAGGCATGTTGAAAACAAAAAACAATCTCATTACCTTTGACCAAAAATGCATATCTACTTCAACATCCTTCCACCTGGTTGATCATGACTCCTTATAGCCGGTCTACCAAGGTAGAATGCTCTTATTCGCCACTTTCTCTTAACTTTACCTCATAAATGACTCCTTAACCCTGTCACTCTTTCCCTTTTAATCTTCTTCTTAGACTGGATTACACTTGTTCTCTCACTTCTGTCACACATCATTTAATTCTCAAACCATTGGCACCTGGTTTTCTGACCCACATTTCCAAGGAAACAACTCTCTATGGTATGGCCTCTCTATTGCTACCTCCAGTGCACACTTTCCAGTCCTTACACTATTTGTTTTTGCAGTATTTGAGAATACTCACCTTATCTTGTTCGAAATCCTCTAGTATTGACTTTAAGGTTGTCATCTGTCATCTTTGTTTCTCCTATTACATCTTCTGTCATTTTTTATTTCTCTTTTTGTGGTTTCAATATTCCACTAATTATAAGTAAATATTGGTATTCACGAGGAGTTAGTTCTCAGCCTTCCAACCTTTCTATATATGCCCTCTCTCCGTGTGCTATGGTCACATCCATGGCTTTAACTACTACCTGTTTTCTAATGACTCCCAAAATGTGCACCTGTATTCACATATCTTACCAACATCTTCACTTAGAAGTCCCTACTCAGGTAACTCAAAATTACCGTGTTCAAAATTTAATATAGTATTTTCTTTCCTCAGTATTATATTTCTTGGATTATAAATAGCAGAGCCACTCACCCACTGCACAAGTCTGAATGTTGGAAGTCATCTGTGATGTCTTGCTCTGTCTCTTCTTTTCATCCCACACAGTCAATCCTCTTCTTTCATTTATCTTCAAAATTACTAATATCCTTCTCACAAACCTCTTTAATGACCTTCTTGTTGTTGTTGCTGTTAGGTGCCTATCGAGTAGATTTTTGACTTATAACAACCCAATGTGACCAGGTAGAACTGTCTCATAGGATTTTCCAGATTGTACCCTTTACAGAAGCAGATCGACAGGTCTTTCTCCTTTGGAGCAGCGCTTAAATATTATGCCACCAGTGCTCCTTCTAATGACCTTAAACTTATCATTTATTCTTTAGATTGTTACAATAAAACTCCTAATATTCAGTTTTACCCTACTTTTATCTATTCTATCAAAGCTTCCTACAATGTAAATGTGATCAATGCATTTCTCTTTAGTTGTTCCATAGAATCTATATGAAAATGTGAAAACTCTATCAGAGGTTCATTATTTACTCTCCACATATTCCTCCAGCTGAAGCGCTCACCTCACTGCCCTTTCCATGTACTTCTCTCCAAGTATACTAACAAAAACAAGTTTAATAAGAATAAAATAGTAATAATGGCAAATATTTAGTATTTAATTAATATTTACTATGTGCCAGGAAACGCTGGTGGCATAGTGGTTAAGAACTATGGCTGTTAACCAAAAGGTTGGCAGTTCGAATCCACCAGGCTCTCCTTGGAAACCCTATGCGGCAGTTCTACTCTGTCCTATAGGGTCAATATGAATCAGAATCGACCTGATGGCAAAAGTATGTGCCAAGTACTGCAGTTTCCTAAATATATCAGGATCTTTTTTGCCTCTTGTCTTTGTGCTGAATATTTCTTGTTTCTGGAATCCTACTGCATGCTTTCAACTTTCCAAATCCTATTCTTCAAAACAGGTGCAATCTTACTTCCCTAATGTTGTAACAGAAATACCAGAAGTGGTTGACCTTAAAGAACAGAAATTGGTTTTATCACAGTTTAGGAGGCTTTTGTTGTTGCTTTGTGCTCTCTAGTCTGTTCTGACTCCTGGTGACCCTATAGGTCAAAGTAGAACTGCCCCATAGGGTTTTTGAGGCTGAAATCTTTAAGGGAGAAGATTGCCAAGTCTTTTCTCCCAGTTTGATTAGCAGCCGAGCACTTAACATTTCATTACCAGGGCTCCTTCAGAATTCAGAGCACCAGCTATAGAGAAAGATTTTCTCTCTGTCCTTTCTGGAGACAGATCCTGCTCTCAGCTTCTAAAGCCCCTGTGTTCCTCAGTTCCTTGGTGATCCTCACATGTGCTTTTGTCTTCTCCTTTATGCTAGCTTATTTCTGGGTCCATGCTGCTCCTTATATCATTCAGAAGTGGTTAGATTTAGGACACATCCTGCACCAGTAAGACCTCATTAACATAACAAAGAAAACCCGACCCAAATGGGACCACATCCACAGGTACAGGGGTTAGGACTTCAAAGCATATTTTTGAGAACATAATGCAATTTACAACAAGTGTCAACTCTCCGGAGATGGCATGTCCTTGTCTTTGTTCTCATGGTATGTTATGCATAATCTTGTCTTAAAACCATTAAAATATGCTAATAATACCATCAGATATAATTGTAAAATGGGCAAAACTCAAGATTTAAAGTCAGTCAAACTAACAATTTATTCAATCAAATCAGTGCTATATCATTTAAATTTGGCACACATTGGTAGATAATTTAAGGTCCCCTAAGTATAATTTTTCAGCAACATAAATGGTGACCATACACGTGGACCTTGCTGGATGGAACACACAGGAATCAAATAGACTACATCTGTGGAAAGAGACATTGAAGAAGCTCATCATCATCAGTCAGAACAAGGCCAGGAGCCAAATGCGGAACAGACCGTTAATTGTTCATATGCAAGCTCAAGTCGAAGCTGAAGAAAATTAAAACAAGTCCACGAGAGCCAAGTTATGTCCTTGAGTGTATCCCACCTGAATTTAGAGACCACCTCAAGAACATATTTGATGCATTGAACACTGATGACCGAACACCAAGTGAGTTGTGAGATGACATCAGGGCATCATACATGAAGAAATCAAAAGGTCAATAATAAGACAGGAAAGAAAGAAAAGGCCAAAACAGATGTCAGAAGAGACTCTGAAACTTGCTCTTGAATGTAGAGTAATGAAGGAGAACAGAAGAAATGTTGAAGAAAAGAGCTAAATGGAAGATTTCAAAAGGTGGCACGAGAAGACAAAGTAGAGTATTACAGTGAAATGTGCAAAGACCTGCAGTTAGAAAACTAAAAGGGAAGAACACTCTTGGCATTTCTCAAGCTGAGAGAAGTGAAGAAAAAATTCAAGTCTCAAGTTGCAATATTGAAGTATTCTATGGGCAAAATATTGAATGACACAGGAAGCATCAAAAGAAAATAGGAATACACAGATTTACTGTACCAAAAGAACGGCTCAACATTCAACTATTTCATGAGGTACGATATGATCAAGAACTGATGGTACTGAAGAAAGATGTCCAAGCTGCACTGAAGGCATTGGCGAAAGACAAGACTCTAGGAACTGATAGAATACTAATTGAGATGTTTTGACAAACGATGCAACACTGGAAGCGCTTACTATTCTATGTCAAGAAACTTGGAAGCCAACTACCTGGCCAACAGACTGAAAGGGATCCATATTTGCGTCTCTTCCTAAGAAAGTGATCCAACAGAATGCAGAAATTATGAAACATCATTAATTATCAAATGTCATTAATATCACATACAAATAAAATTTTGCTGAGGATAATTCAAAAACGGTTGAGGCAGTACATCAAAAAGGAACTACCAGAAATTAAAGCAGGATTCAGAGGAGGATGCGGAATGAGGGATGCAATTGCTGATGTCATGTGGATCATGACTGAAAGAGGAGAATACCAGAAATATGTTTACCTGCGTTTTATTGATTACAAAAAGGCATTTGACTGTGTAGATCATAAAATAATTATAAATAACATTGTGAAGAATGGGAACTGCAGAACACTTATTGTGAGGAACCTGTACATTGACCAAGAAGCAGTCTTTCAAACAGAACAAAGAGATACTGCATAGTTTAAAATCAGGAAAGGGGTGTGTCAGAGTTGTATCCTTTCACCATAATTTATGCTGAGTAAATGATCAGAGAAGCTGGACTATATGAAGACAAACTTGGCATCAGGATAGGAAGAAAACTCACTAACCACCCTCTATATCCAAATGGCACAACCTTGCTTGCTGAAAGTGAAGAGGACTTAAAGCACTTACTGATGACGATCAAAGACTATAACCTTCAGTATGAATTACACCATAATATAAAGAAAACAAAAATCTTCACAACTGGACCAATAAGCAACACCAGTATAAATGGAGAAAATTCTGAAGTTGTCAAGAATTTCATTTTAGTTGGTTTCACAATCAACACCCAAGGAAGCAGCAGTCAGAAAATCAAATGATGGAGTGCATTAGGCAATCTTCTGCAAAAGACCTCTTTAAAGTGTTAAAAAAAAATGCAAAGATGTCACTGTGAGGACAAAGGTGCACCTGCTTCAAGCCATGGTATTTTCAATCGCCTAACATGCATGGGAAAACTGGACAATAAATAAGGAAGATGGAGGAAGAATTGATGCATTTGGATTATAGTGTTGGTGAAGAATATTGAAGATACCATGGACTTCCAGAAGAATGAACAAATCTGTTTTGGAAGCAGTACACCCAGAATGCTCCTTAGAAGGGAGGATGGTGAGATTTTGTTTCACTTACTTTGTGCATGTTATCAGGAGGGACCAGTCTCTGGAGAAGGAAGTTTGCTTGTTAAGGTAAATGGTCAGGGAAAAGAGGAAGACCCTCAATGACATGGATTGATGCCCTGGTTGCAAAAATGGGCTCAGGCATATCAAGGATTGTGAGGACGGCACAGGACCCGATAGTATTTGGCTCTATTATACATAGAGTTGCTATGAGTTGGAACCAACTGCATGGCATCTAGCAACAACAGCAAAATAATTGATGGAGCCCTAGTGGCATAATTGTTAGGTGCTCAGCTAATAACTGAAAGGTTGGCATTTCAAACTGACTCAGTGGCTCTGCAGAAGAAAGACCTGGAGATCTGCTTGTGTAAAGATAGGGATAGTTCTACTCTGTCATGTGGGGTCACTATGAGTTGAAATTGACTCAATGGTTTCTCACAACTACAACAAATATAATTGAGGAGTTTCTGGGCGGTACAAACTGTTAAAACACTCAGCTGCTAATTGAAAGGTTGGAAGTTTGAGTCCACCCAGAGGGTACTTTGGAAGAAAGGCTTCATGATCTACTCCCAAAAAAATCAACTATTGCAAACCCTGTGGAACACAGTTCTACTCTGACACACATGAGGTTGCCATGAGTCAGACTGATTTGATGGCAACTGGTTTTACTGGTAAATATATTTAAAATGGAAATATCTAGATAATTAATGCTGAATTGAGGATTTACATATTAAAAACTTATTCTTAATGATCTGTATGCTTCCTTTGGCAACATAGTGATAATTTCAACATTTGACAATATGCTGAAATTATATATGCACTTTGTATATTATCTTTAAGGAGATTACTGCCATCTTGAAATCAGATATCATGAGAACCAAGATATCAATTCTGTGAGTCTGTTGTTGTTTTTACTACATATTTTACCAATAAATTTCTAAATAAAAAGTAAATCCTACTCTTTTTTTTCTCCTATCAGCTCTATTTTAAATGCCGTATTATATTTAGACTATTAATCCAATTCTCAAGAACATGTGATTTAGATATATCCTAAAATTCCATAGGCAAATTTCCACAACTTTCTATGGGGAAAAGATAAATAGAGCCCCACTATCTTGCATTTACTATCGTATGGCATCAAATATTCACCAAAGCAAAGTCCAAATGTGATTAATCATGTCCATTTTGAGTAGAAGTTTTGGGGGAATTAGGGTCTCTAACTTTTCTTTATAAGTTTAAAACCTTTAACAGTATATAATCCTTTTCCTAGTGGATTCAAGCCACTGGGGAATATGGTTCTTATGGAATTATTTTCTTTTGTGGAAAGATAATTTAAGTTTCTGATTGTAGTGGGACAAATCACATTAGCAGTCACTCAACGCAGGTAAAGAGGAACCCATCTTCTATTCCGCTATTGGTATTTAAAGTCTTACTTCCTAAATCCTGGAGCCCTGGTGGTGAAGTGGTTAAGAGCTTGGCTGCTAACCAAAAGGTCAGCAGTTCGAATTTACCATCCACCCCTTGGAAACCCTATGGAGCATCTGTCCTATAGGGTCACTATGAGTCAGAATCGGCTCGACAGCAATGGATTTGGGTCTTTGATTCTTAGATACTGATTGCAGTTTCATTATTCTTTAATCCCGTCTAGCTGTTTTTTCCTAGTTATTATTCTGGCAGATGTTAATTTTTCAATTCTCCTTTCCTTGTTTTAGTTTAACTTCCAGTTATTACACCATTTTATATCAAATTTAGAAAAAGCAAATTTATTTCTTAGAAAATAAGTAAATTCTCACTCATACTTTCATAAACTAGGGATATGGTTGTCAACTTTGTTAACCAAATTCGTTAAGAATGTATCTATGTGTATTTTGTAAGAGATAATATTGAAAATAAAAATTCGTATGTAAGCCATAAGCTAAATGAATAAATCTATTCATTCTAATAACAAGGGGAACTGATCCATGACTTGAGAGAAGATTTATAAAAAGGAGATTTGAATCATGACTAGGAGAAGGACAGTATGAGAATCTAAGAGTTCAGGAAAGTGGAGCTGAACAAGGCAGACACGATATGACTATACCAAACCTAAGAGGCATGCTTGAACTGAGTATAAGGAGCCAATCATGGGGAAAGGTTGAAGTAGAGCTACACTGGTTCAGAAAACAATTTGAGGGCTCCTTAATTTTTACTACTACCACCCATCTGTCTGTTTGTCCTACTGGGTGGCTTGTGCGCTGTTGTGATGCTGGAAGCTATGCTACTGGTGTTGCAAATACCAGCAGGGTCGCCCATGGTGGGCAGGTTTCAGTGACGCTTCCAGACTAAGACAGACTAGGAACAGAGGCCTGGCAATCTTATTCCAAAAATTAGCTAATGATAACCCTATGGATCACAATACAATATCGTCCAACACCTTTGCTTTGGATATGTCATTAGGAGGGATTGATTGCTGGAGGAGGATATCATATTTGGTGAAGTAGACGGCCAGTGAGGAGAAGGGAGATCCTAAATGAAATGGATTGGCACTGCAGCTATAAACATGGACTCGGACATGCAGACAATCATGAAGATGACTCAGGACAGAGAACTGTCTCATTCTGTTGCACATAAGGTTGCCATGAGTTAGAGTCAGCTGGACAGTAGCTATCTATCTAATATTTACTTTCAAATATATTGTGCCTTTCATTTTTAGTCACTGCAAATTTTATATTACAATTACCTGTTGAAATTACTGTATCCTCCAGTAGTTTACAGAGATGGGGAATGTGGTTTTTGTTTGTTTGTTTTTGATAATTGTGTCACCAGCACGTAGCTCATGGTTTGGCAAACGGTAGATTCTAAGCAAAGGTTAAAGAATGAGTGGTAGGGAAGTATGGAAAGCATTTAATGAGTACACTTTAGGACTACATATATTAAACAGAATATATGTCAGCTTGGTAGCTTGGTCAGGAACAATTTTGGGCATGAGGCTATGTGACATTTAACAATAAGGATCTTGGTTTCATTTGACATTACCCTACATGGACAGTAATACAGACAGTTGGTTCATATTTTTTATATGTTTTGAAATACTTTTTATTTGTTTTGTACTAAATTAAGAAGAAAATTCTTATCCTACTGTAACATCCTTTAAACATATGAATAAAACTTTTATGAAAATTCAATACTGCAATCCTTCATATATAATATTTGATGTAGATGTGAGAACCCTAAAATAAATGAATGAGCAGAATTTTAAATTGCTTAAATGCTGATGCTAACAAATTTCCCCATGAAGTCACTATATCTGTGTAAATCATGCACTGACTGCCAGACACTTAGTATCTGTACAAAATAGCTGACACTCCTTTTTCGTTCATTCATTTGTTCACTACTTATTCAATGGAAAAGTCTTTTAATGGTTACTTTTATATGACTGCAGCAATTGCTGCAATTTTAGTTAGATAATTGAAAGCACTATGCAACTCAAGTATACTCAAGTAAGGCTTTAATAAAGGCAATGTATAAGATAACCAGAGAGAGAAAACAGGTTAATGCCGAGGAGGTCCCAAGACATCCTAGCACAATTTTCAGGGTCTTCTCTGGACATACTTCATTGCAGGATCACAAACCACGAAGATATGTGTGAGATACTGTATTTTTACACAAATAATGCACACCTTCTGTATTTGTTTGCTGGCCATGCCCTCCCCCTCTCAAGGTATTTCCCTAAGCGTGTTATGCTAATTTTTCTTACAGCAGCATGTGGAAGAGAATTGGCATGGAGGTGCTTGGGAGGGTGCCTCACGGAAGGAGGGTGCAGCCAGCAAACACAGAAAGGGCACGTTATTTTCATAAAAATATGGTAGCTTCCTCTCTCAGCACTCCCATTATACAGTCTGCATTCCAGCTGTACAGATTTCATTTCTATTTCTGAAAAAGCTATAAACTGTGTCATCTACAGAACTTTGCATCTGATATTTCCTGTGCATGGGATCCTTCTCCCCACTTCTATGCCTGCTTAACTCCTACTCACTGATAAAATTAGCATATTTGCTGTATTCCTCTTGAAACTTTCTCTTATCCCTAAGCCTTGGTACTTGGAACTACCTTCAATGTATATTTTTACTAAACTTTTAAACTTCTTAATGCACTAATTTCACTAAAGTATAACGCCCCTGGAGTTCCTGGGTGGTGCAAACAGCTAACGTGCTCAGCTGCTAACCCAAAAGTTGACAGTTGGAATCCACCCAGAGGTGCTTTAGAAGAAAGACCTGGCGATCTACTTCTGAAAAATCAGCAATTGAAAATCCTATAGAGCACAGTTCCACTCTGACACGTGTTGGGTTGCCATAAGTCAGAGTGGGCTCCATGGCAACTGGTTACTGGTAGTAATTTCTTTATTTCTTAACCTTTGTCTTTCTTTGAGATTAATGACAGAAATTTTGTCCTCTTCATTGTTGTATTCTCAGGGCCTAGCATTACCTCTATCCATGAGTGAGGAGTGACCAAATATCAATAAAGCCTCTCTCAAATTTTTTAAACATAAAACTAACTATCAATAACCCTAAAAAGTTGAATCAAGTTGAATTTTATTCTCTTTCTAACTAGCTTTTATTTTTTCTTTGAATTTCTTTGCTTATCTTAAAAATGATCATTTATCTGGTATTAGAGAAAGAATTAATATTGAACAAAACAAATAGCCATTAACTGGTACAATTTCAGGGGTGACCAAGAAAAACTTTACTACCAGTATATTTTAAACAACATATTGAAATATGAGCTTTTATAAGGAGAACTTTAGACTTCTGAAACATGTACAAAACACTGTTTAAATCTTAGTAAAAATGTTATGGTGCCTTCCTAGAAAGAGGATTATCAAGTTAAAATAATATAAATAGAAAAAACAATAAAATGCAGTGAATCATGAAATGGTTGTCAAGGGGAAGTGTTAAATAATAGAAAAGGTTGATCTTGTTGGCAAAAAAGGGCATTGTAAAATAATTTAATCAAATAATGTATTAGTTGGTATCTAGAACTATGTAAGAAAAATTAATACCTTGTATTAGTGATACGAACATTCCTATCACTTATTTTCTCATATAATATGGATAATATAAACCCGTTGCTACTGAGTCAATTCCAACTCATCGCAACCCTATGGGACAAAATAGAACTACCCCACAGGGTTTCCAAGGAACGGCTGGTAGATTCGAATTGTCAGCCTTTTTTGGTTTGCAGCCAAGCTCTTAACCACTGCGTCAGTATCATAGGATCTACAATAGCATTAATAAAAATTCCACAAGATCACACAACTCCTGTTTCAATCTCATGCTCACTAAAGCCACTGGATTACGAATTGGCTTCCCAAGGCACTAAATAATGGGAAGCAGATATCCTCCAGTTTGAATTTTTCAAAAGCTATATATCTAACAAAATAAATCTTAAAATACCATTCTGAATTACAGATCAACCCAATTATTCCCAGGTGAACTATTAGACTTGAGCCCATGAAATGGAGGTGAACTCCCTCCTTCTGTTTCCAGAATAACCTCCCTGAGGAGCCCACAAACTGATTTTACATGTCAACATTTTACCAACACTGAATATAAGCAGAAATAATATTATTTTAATTTATAAGGTATTTCACTACATACACTGAATAGCTCGTATTTTAATTCCTCAACATTGAGAAGTAAAGACATGAAATTCAACTGAAATATGCTGTATTTTTAGGTTTGAAATAAAAACTAAATAAAGCTCACAGGAACCATAAATTTACAAGATATAATACACACCAAAAATCAAGCAGAAGCAGAAATTATATTGCATTACAGATTCTTTATGCCATTTATGTACTTTAGAACACAGTTATAGCCACAAAAAAGAAAACATTTATTTTCTTTCTAGTATTTTTATAGAGTAAAATATGTTGTGATAGTTTGTAATTTTATAACTTATATGTTTTCTCTATGGAATACTGTGTATTTCTGCATCTGAATTCAAATAAAGTATTTTGTGACAGCTACAGTCAGAAATAAAACATAATAGAAATTAATCATAGTAATGTTAGGAAGTAAATATATTGGTGGCAGATGCTCATAGGAAATGATTTTAGTTGCTGGTATCTTGTAGATTATTAAACAAAATGCAATGTTATAATAAGAAAAAAATTCTAGTGCAAACTTAATTTCATGAAATAAAATGTTTTATATAGCTTCTTTTCTGTTTTTTGTATATTTTAAATTCAACACTTTTATAAGATAATATTGCTGCTTATCCAAGTAAAGCTTTTGCAATATTCCCCTTAATCTTATAGTCACAGTTCTCCTCACCATATTTTTTTCTTGTTTATCGGGAAAATAACTCATAGTTTTCTTTAAGCCACTGGAAATGGGACTCTTATTGGCAGGTTACAGTTGTGCTCTGTAAATAAATCACTTTATGAGCTAAAAGGCACGTGAAGATCTGTTAGTACCTCAGTATGGAGACTACATGGCATAAGATGGTCAGGAAAGAAAGGAATCTTTCATGCAGTACCAAGGGCCCCACTTTACCTGCTTTTCTACATGTAAAAATACTGAGATGTGAGGTAAAATGTTACCTGTGTTAAGAAAAATACAAAATTCCTACTCTTTCAAAACTATATTTATATCATATAATCATATTCTTATGACTCAGATGCTGAGAAATATGTAATCTTCACCAATATTTGTGCCTTTCCCCCTCCCCACAAGCAATTTGTAGTCTAAAGTGTTCCATCCTCATAATATCTGCTATGGTTCTTCTTTCCCTGTGGATATTTGTAGAGGTTTGAGGATGGTGATGAGTGATTTATATTTAAAAGTCTTTTGACATGTGAGAATGCAAGGGGAAAGAGGAAGAATGTTACTGTGTCCCACATGGGACACAGAGGTGAAACATTCAAGTTGTATTGATATTCATAAAGCAAAACATCCAAGTCTTATTTCTGAAATATTGAATATAAGACCTTTCCATTTTACATTTCAAAGAGGTTACTATTAGCTTAGTGATCAATTCGGTAAGAATTTATTCAAACTACAGGACAATGGCCTTAAAAAGGGAGTTATTTGAGTGAAGAAAAGATTCATTGACACTGTTACACTGTTGCTTACAAAGCCCACCTTCTTAGGATGAATGTGGCTTCCAGAAGTCTTCCCCTTGATGGGAGTTACAAAGCTAGGGAGCTGTAATAAATCTTTCTCTTTGTCAGAAATTAATTTGATACACATTTAGAAAATGATAGAGATTTTTTGTAATGTAATTCTCAGATATTTTGCCAAATCATTTTAATTTGTTTTAGTCCCCTTTTCCAATTTTTCCAGTGATGCCCCAATGTAGATAACTCTCCTTCCCTGAATTTCAGATCATACACAAACTGGCTCCACTTCAGCTGTTGAACCACAATCTTTGTGAAACACATCTCATGCCATGAGTCTAGCCATTCTGAACTTCTCATCTTCATCTATATACCCCATTTTTTTTTTCTACCTGAGTGCAACCCCATTCCTCCCTTTTGCATTTCAAACTCTTCCCTGACTAGTCATCTGATTTGCAGTGCCCCTCCTCTGTGCTCCGGTAGCACCAGAATATATAGTTGTGCATTCTAATCCTTGATTTACCTATCAGCTTTTATCCCTAGATTATAAACTCTTTGAGAGCAAAATCACACATGAAAACACTTGTTTTCTTCAGGAATTAGCATAGTACATGGTATTAAAAAGCAAAGATGTCACTTTGAAGACTAAGGTGCACCTGACCCAAGCTATGGTGTTTTCAGTCACCTCAAATGCATGTGAAAGCTGGACAATGAATAAGGAAGACTGAAGAAGAATTGATGCCTTTGAATTATGGTGTTGGCGAAGAATATTGAATACTCCATGGACTGCCAGAAGAATGAACAAATCTATCTTGGAAGAAATACAGCCAGAATGTTCCTTAGAAGCAAGGATGGTGAGACTATGTCTCACATAATTTGGACTTGTTCTCAGGAGGGATCAGTCCCTGGAGAAGGACGTCATGCTTGGTAAAGTAGAGGGTCAGCGAAAAAGAGAAAGACCCTCAATGAGATAGACTGACGCAGTGGCTGCAAGAATGGACTCAATCGTAACAACGACTGTGAGGATGGCACAGGACTGGGCAGTGTTTCATTCTGTGGTACATAGGGTCGCTGTGAGTCAGAACCAACTTGACAGCACCTAACAACAACAACATGTACTCAAAAAATGATTAAATGATTAATGAAATGCATTGACTTCCCCTCTGTTTACCAGAGTCTTATCTGTGCTACAAGAATCATATAACTACCTACGTGAAATCATTACCAAAAAAGACCTTCATACATTGTTACTTCACTTGCAAGGCAATTATGTTCATGTTGTAGAGACCATTCACTTTGTTTATTCTCTAATATTAGAGATATCATGGAAATTATCATTAGTCACCAAAACACATGAATTTTTTTATACATTGAAGATTCTTATACATAAAGGAGTTATTTGTATTGATTTAAAAAAAAAAGTTCATTTTAGTGGATAAGAATCACCTAATCTTGAATAGGGAAATTGTTGTTGTTAGGTGACTTCAAGTCCGTTGGTGCATAAATTTGAATAATAGTCGTATTAACTGGTCTTCCTTTTAGGGGTATGGATATTATACTATCACTGACAGCGTTATACTTCAGGATAGATCTTGAAATGTTTACTTCGATGATGAACGCAATGCCATTCCTCTTTAAGTTGTCATTCCCTGCATAGTAGACCATATGATTGTCCTATTCAAAATGGCCAATACCCATCCGTTTCAGCTCACTAATGCCTAGGATATTGATGTTTATGCATTCTGTTTCATTTTTGATGATATCCAATTTTCCAAGATTCATACTTCATACATTCTACCTTCTGATTATTAATGGATGTTTGCAGCTGTTTCTTCTCATTTTGAATTGTGCCATATCAGTAAACGAAGGTCCCGAAAGCTTGACTCCATCTTCGTCATTAAGGAGGACCTACTTTGAGAAGACAACTTTTCCCCAGTTGTATTTTGAGTGCCTTCCAACCTGAGGGGCTCATCTTCCAGCATTATAATAGACAATGTTCCATTGCTCTTCATAAGGTTTTCACTGGCTAATTCTTTTCAGCAGTAGATGCCCGGTCTTCTTCCTAGTCTGTCTTAGTCTGGAAGCTCAGCTGAAACATGTCTACTGTGGGAGACCTTGCTATTATTAGAATATTGGTGGTATAGCTTCCAGCATCACAGAAGCAAGCAAGCCCCCACTGTATGACAAACTGACAGATGCATGGGGGTTGGGGGAGATTAGAATGTATCAATTCACCAACACTTTTCATTCCAAGTAGGAAAGCTTCATTTGCCAGTTTTACCTTAATGAACTGTGGTAGTAACACTGGCAATCAAATAGAGTAGAGCAATTTGAAGAGGAATAAAATTAGGGAGGTACAGAGGAAGGGGGCAATAGATTACCCTAAGGGCAAACTGGGAAGGAAATTAGTCTATGTGAACTAAGTAGCAGAATTACCGGAGGAAGTGTATACAATTTAAAAAAAGAAAAAGAAAAACTTATAAAACTATTTCTCAGTAGTGACACTGTCACTCCTTTTCTCCTGCATTGCTTTCTCTGGCACCATTCTCAACAATAAATGTGTACTGAGAGAGGAGTGGTCAACATGGTGGACTAGTTAGATGCTTCCTATAACCCTCTTACAACAAAGACCTGGAAAAACAAGTGATTTGATTCTATGTGAACATCTGGCAGCCCTGAACAAAGCAAGGTTAAGAAACCCATCTGAGTCATACCGGAGAGGAAGATCATTTGGAAGAGGTAAGGAGCGCTAGAGCCGCGGCCTCGACACAGCAGAGACACAGCCAAGCCGGGCCGCGGTGAAGCAGGCAAACAGTTGTGCTGTGCGCACGCTCGAGAAGCAGTTTCCACATTGAGAGAGACCCGGCAGCAGAGATGCTGCTTGGACCCGCCGAACCAATGAAGAGCAGCCCCCAAGAGGTTAGGATAAGTACATGCGCGCACCCTTTCACTGTGAGTTAAAAAAAAAAAAAAAGCCCATTTGGGAAAAATCTCTCTCTCTTTTACCTCCTATCTCTGTGTTCTGTACCGGATTTGGGAAAAACCTCTCTTCCTTTTACTGCCTCCCTCCCCACTCTGCACCTGGAGTCCGCTGGGCCAGAAATAGATCCCAAAAGGCTCACTGACCCATTCTCCTGTCCTTGGAGAAGGAACAAACAAGCTGCTGGCTCCCCTAGGCCAGAAGCACAGTGTCGGCACAACTCCTTTGCTGGCCATAGAAATCAGGGGTCCACAGACTCTGAGTGCCATACACCCCTGTATAGACTTGTGGGGACCCATCTCAATGGCATTGGCCCTCCCTACCACAGTACAAAAGGGCAAACATCTGAAGTTTTTCAACTGCTTCAGCTGTGAAGGGGCAGATTTGTGATCCTCAAAACAGCCCTGCCCCTCTAGTAGGCACTTTTATCGATCTGCAGCAGGGACTTGAGGACTGATAGCTCCTAAAGTGCCTAGTCACCTGCTACAGGAGTTTAGGAAGGAGTGGTGCCCTCCAGTCTTTGCAGCCAACATAGTGGGGTGCTCTTAGCCCGGCTGCAGAACTCACCTACCTATTCACCATAGAGGATATGGACACGATTTTCTTTCAGACTCTCAGGGGCAGCTGCCGGCCCCCTGCCTGGCTCAGCACGTGATCCCCTACCACAGCCAGAGTCCAGTGCCTGCACCAATCACCCATGCCTCTCTAGGACTGGGGGTGAGAGCCTGCATCACACACTTGGTGATCGACTGCCTGCACACCCGAGCTGATCCCATATAGGAAATTTTAATGAACTCCAGCGTGCACATACTTAGTTACAGAACCAACTACCTGGTGACAGGAAATTAGAGATCAAAAGGAGCCAAAAATCAAACTAGTGCACATAAGCAGCCTATTTGGGCATATCAAAACAAAACAAAATAAGAAGCTAGGTCTCACTAAGCAAACACAAAATTAAATTATAATAAATTATTGATGGCTCCGAGACAACAGTCAATATCAAGTTGCATAAAGAGGCAGTCCCAGAAGGCTTCACCAAGCTCCCAAAATAAAGAGTCAATAAATTCCCTGGAGGAAGAGAACTTCTTGGAATTACCATAGACAGAATACAAAAGATTAATATACAGAACTCTTCTAGAAATAAGAAAGGAAATTCGATAGAAAGTGGAAACAGCCAGGCAACATACAGACACAGTAGTAGCGGACCTTAAAAAAGTTATTCAAGAATATAATGCCAAATTTAATAGGCTGCAAGAATGCATAGGAGACAGAAATCAGAAATCCAGAAGATTAACAGTAAAATTTCAGAATTAAACAACTCAATAGAAAGTCATAGGAGCAGAATTGAGGCAGTAGAAGTTAGAATTAGCGACATTGAAGATAAAGCTCTTGATGCCAACTTACTTGAGGAAAAATCAGATAAAAGAATTAAGAAGAATGAAGAAACTCTAAGTCATGTGGGACTCTAAAATAGAAATAACCTATGAGTGATTGGAGTATAAGAACAGAGGGGAATAACAGAAAATACAGAGAAAATTGTTGAAGATTTGTTGATAGGACGCTTCCCTGATATCAAGAAAGATGAGAAGATATCAATCCAAGATGCCCATCAAACCCCACATAAGGTAGATCCCAAAAGAAAGTCACCAAGACATATTATAATCAAACTTATCAAAACCAAAGATAAAGAGAGAATTTTAAGAGTGGCTAGGGATAAA
>NW_004444080.1:6883403-6884776 GCF_000243295.1 Trichechus manatus latirostris
GTTTCACTAGTCGAGCAGGAATCCAAAGTGGGCCTGTAGGAGACAAAACAGCCGCATACCCTCACCCCCAGGTTAATAGTTCTACAGGTCCTTGCCAGACAGAGGGTTTTTGAGGATCTTTATAGAGGACCTGTGGGCGAGGTCGGGTGTCAGGGGGGATAAAATGTCGTTCTCCTGCAGTCTGGCCATCTTTAGTGACCATTAAAAAATTAAAAGTAAATAAAGCTTTGGCAAGTCTTTCATTCTGATCACATATTTTGGGCCCATCATCTCCCCCCTTTTGTTTATTTAAGAGCTGTTTGAGAGCATGATGGGCACGTTCAATTATGGCTTAACCTTGAGGATTATAGGGAATGCCAGTGGTATGAAGAATATTCCAAGTGGTACAAAATTGTTGAAATTTAGCAGGAGTATATGTAGGACCATTATCAGTTTTAAGGGCTTGAGGACACCCCATAGTTGCGACTGCTTGGGCAAAGTGTCAACAAGCATGAGTAGAACACTCTCCAGAGAGAGCAGTGGCATAAAGAAATCCAGAATATGTGTCTATAGACACATGGAGATATTTAAGCTTTCCGAAAGGAGGATAATGTGTTATGTCCGTTTGCCATAACTAATTGGCTTTTAGACCACGTGGGTTAACACCAGCAGCAAAAGATGTGGGAGAAAAAAGTTGACAGTCAGGACAAGTGTGGACAATTTGTTGTGTCTCAGTAAGAGAGTTGGAAAACTGTTTTTGAAGTCCTCGTGCATTTTGATGGAAAAAATTATGAGAAGTTTGTGCATCAGAAAAAGCAGAGCTAACAAGTAAATCGGCACGAGAATTTCCTTCAGAAAGAGGCCCGGGCAGAGGTGTATGAGAATGCACATGTACCACAAAAAAAGGAAAATTGTGATTATTAAGTAGGGTTTGGAGTTTTTTTAAATAAAGTAAACAATTCATAGTCAGAGCTGGATCGAAGAGTGAGATCACTAATGTGTTGAATGCTGTGGACTACATAAGCAGAAACAGCAACTAGATTAAAAGGCATGGACTTAAATATTTCAAAAGCAGCGACAGCTGCTGATAGTTCAGCACGCTGTGTGGTGGATGCCTTTTGTGTGATAAAATGTTGCCACCTACCGTCTGTTTGCCAGGTGACCACTCCCTTACCAGTTTTTCCTGATCCGTCTATGAAGGTGGTAGGAACATTAGGGAGGGGTGTGGGAGAGAATGTGGATGAAGCTTATAGAGGAAGTAACTGTAATGTGGACAGTGGTTTTGAGGTGGGATAAGAATAAATTATCTGTCTAGTAAAATCAGCTAACGCAATTTGAAGCTCTTCAGAGTTGAGGAGAGCATGGTCAAAAGCTGTTTTTGTTACTCCAAAGTA
>NW_004444080.1:6885960-6887824 GCF_000243295.1 Trichechus manatus latirostris
AAAGGGTCTGTGTGAGCAGTGGCCCCTACAAAAAATCCTGAGAAGTGTCAATCTGAACATTCCACTGAGAAAGTAGATCTCGTCCCCATAATGTAATAGGCAAAGGGAGAATAAAAGGGCTGATAGAAGCAGGCTGTCCATCAGGGCTATAACAAATAACTGGAAATGCGCTTTGAAAAGGACATTGTACTCCTCTAACCCCAGTAAGGGTTTTAGTAGACTGACTTTTAGGCCATGAAGAAGGCCAAGTATCAGAGGAGAAAATAATTACATCTGTTCCAGAATCTACCAATACTTTAAACATGCGATCATTGACCCGGACAGTGAGATATGGTCGAGAAGATTGTAATTTGGTGACATAGAAGGCATCTGTGTGATCGGAACCCTCCCCCCGCCCTCGTGTAGTATGGGCGGAGGGGACAACAAAAGGGAGTAAAAGCAGTTGTGCTATTTTGTCAGAAGAGGTAATATTCCAATAAGACAGACTGGAGACCATAATCTTTATTTGACCTTTATATTTAGAATCTATTACCCTAGGATGTATAGTTGGCCCTTGAGATGTAACTTCTGAAAGACCCAGTAAAAGTCCCTTCATAACCCCGAGGCAGGGGTCCCCAAACTTGAGTTGCAGTAAGAAAAACTTTTCCTGCCTCGTCTAATATATCCCCTTCTGCTAAAGGTAAATCTAGTCTTGCACTTACTTCTGTAGCTGCCCTTAAATCATTAATCTGTAGGCCCTGTTGTTTGGAATCTATGCTGCGGTTTCTACATTTCATGCTTAAGGGCTCTCTGGATTTTTCGGAGCGCGAGAGCTCTCGCCCCTCCTCTCGTTTCCCGACAAGGGGTTTCCTTGATTGTCAAATTGAGGTCTACATTGATTAGCCCAATGAGAACCTTTGCTACAGCGAGGACATTTTCAAGATGGAAGTTTACTATTGGCAGTTTTATTTTTTGAGCAGTGACAGTCTTCTTAAAATGTCCAGGCTTACCGCACCCAAAACAGGTGGCAGTGGAGGGACAGAGAGCTGCCTCTAATACTTGTGCCTTATGAGTTTCTGTGCGAACATTTTGACATGCTCTAATCATTTCAGCTAAATTAGGATTCTGCGCCTTTAAGGGCATCAGAACGGCTCAGCAGTCGGCATTAGCATTCTCGTAAGCAAGCTGGAGACAAAGAACCTCAGCCGCTTGTTGATTGTCTACCTGTCCGAAGATTGCCATTTGAAGGCGGTTTATAAAATCAATGTAAGGCTCGTTTGCTGTTTGTCGGATAGTGGCAAAGGAGCCTGTAGGTGTTTTAGAGTCAGGGACCTTACCCCATGCTTTAGTGGCAGCATTTGATGCTTTACTAAAAGTTTGTCTATTCATTTGGCTTTGGGCTCCACTACCCAGGAGCATATCAAGGCTGATAGGAATATTATGATTGAGGTTGTCTACAGCATAAAGGTTACAATGTTCTTTATATTCTTGGCTCCATATGCTAAATTGAGCAGGGGTTAAAACTGTTCTCATCAAAATGTTCCAGTCCCATGGAGTCATCTCATAGTTCTGTCTTATAGCTTCAACATATCCCTTTGTAAAGGAAGACTGTAAACCGTTTTTTATCATACTTTTACGGAGTTCTTTAAAAACTTGAAAATCAAGGCCATCGTGACGGGGCAGTCCTGATCCCCGAATGACAGGATACGCAGAAAGCCCCTCTTTGTCACGGCCCTCTCGCAAATATCTTTCCATAAGAGACTCATGTTGAGAGAAATCAGCCTTGGGAGGCGTGGAAAAAGGGGGGTCGTAAACATTTTCTTTACTAGGGGAGGGAGCAGAAGGAGCTGCCTGTAGGGACTGTAAAGCGAGGTGACAGTGATGC
>NW_004444080.1:6887924-6894156 GCF_000243295.1 Trichechus manatus latirostris
AGAGTTAGGAGCTGGTTGAATGTTCATGGGGAATCAGGGGTGGAGGGGAGCAGCGTGCTGTCACAGAATGGGGTGAGCGGTTGTGGTCTCATAAGAATGTATGCTAAAAATAAATTCTGTATGGGAGACTAACTTGAAATGTAAACTTCATTTAATTACATCAATAAAAAAGAAAAAAATAGTTTGATCTTTATAGCAAATAAATAAAAAAATAAATGTGTACTGAGGGATTACCTAGTTTTGGACACTGTACCCACTGAGGGGTATAATTTTTAGTCAAATTTGGAAAATGGACATTAAATAAATAACAAAATTAAATATATAATAAAAACCAAAAACCAAACTCATCGCCGTTGAGTCAGTTTCAACTCATGGCGACCCTATAGGACAGAGAAGAAATGCCCCGTAGAGTTTCCAAGGAGTAGCTGGTAGATTCAAACTGCTGACATTTTGGTTAGCAGCTGTAGCTCCTAACTACTGTGCCACAATAGCAATTCTAATAATGCTTAAAGGAAAAGTATAGGTACCAATGAAAGGTTAAAGTATTAAAGTATGCCTCATTGAAGAAATGGTATTTCTGAAAAGAAAAGGATATATAGGCAGGGAGACAAATTGCATAAAGTTTAAGACTTTGTATTCATCCAAACCTGATTTTCTATCATTGGCAAGTAATAGTTTTCCTCATGCAGAATCTGGGATTCTATTATTAGCTATACTCTTATGATTTCTGTAAGTATTCAACAAGATTTTTAACGTAAAGCACTTAATGTAATGCTTGACACAGTATAAACACTCAGTAAATGTTTAGAAAACATTTGCCTCAAAAACCGAGAAAACAATTTCCAGGCAGTTCGCAATTACATATAATATCCCTGAGACAGTATGAAAAGGGTGGTTGGAATATAGTTCATAAGTGTGGGAGAGGGGTGCCAAAACAGAAAGCTGGAGAGGCAGGAAGGTCTAGATCATGAAGAAATTTCTCCCCCCCCCCCTTTTATTCCTTCAGTTTTATTCAATAGATACTTACACAAATACAACAATTATAGAACAAGTTCTCTTCTGGCTGGATGTCGCAGCGGCGACGGTAATCGGGACGGCGAAGACAGTAACCAACTGTACAACTCTTACAGAGAAGTGGGGCCAGGAGGGTCACTCTGAGGAGTTGACCCCCACTTCAGTCCCAGGAGTTTATTTTATAGTCAATACAGCAATCAACAAGGCAATTAACAAAACAATGGGCTTTGAGTGAGGGCAAGGGAGAAGGAATTCAGGTAAACAAGTCAATCAGTAAAGGGACAATAGGTTTGGGAAAACACATCCTGACAAGTCTCAACATGTTGGGAACAAGTCTCAACATGCTGTGCAGCGTAGAGGCCTGTGGGGGCTGCAGTTGTCAATCGTGCAGCCATGTTTAAATGGCATATATCCCCACAGCTGGAGGGGTTAAGCATTGAATAAAAGAAGTAAAATCCCTGAGTTCATGGAGTTTACATTCTAGTGAAAGTGGACGCAAATTGCAAATAATAATAATAATTATATATATATGTGTATATATATGTATATATATACGTATATATATGTGTATATATATATGTATATATATATATGTATATATACATATATATATAGTGCTTTGGAGGAAAACATTAAAAAAAAGAGAGAGGAGATAAAAGGTCTTCAGTCAAGAAAAGTTTACAGATAAGGTGGCAACTAAATCAAGTCCTATAAAATGTGATAGAGTCATCCAAGTGGATATGAGTCGGAAGAGAAATTGAGGCATAAAGAACAGAGCAAAAGCCCAGAGGCACACGTGTGCTCAGAAAACAACCAGTACAGAAGTCCTTCTGTCCAAGATTAGAGTCTGAATAAATTCCTGTGGAGTGAGGAGTTATTTTCATAAGGTTTACCATACTTCCAGTTCTAGTTCCAGTTGCTATCTCATCAACTCTGACTCATGGTGACCCTATACATATCAGAGTAGAATTGTGCTCCATAGGGTTTTCATTGGATGATTTTTCAGAAATAGATTGCCAGGCCTTTCTTCTGAGGTTGATACTCTAGGTGGACTCCAACTACCAACCTTTCAGTTAGCAGCTGAGTGTGTTAACCTTTTGCATCACACAGGGACTCCACCCCATATTAGCATTCTATTATATTGAAATACTTCACTGTAATTCTCTTAAAATAAATTGTTACTACTTATAATATTATACATTAAATTACCACTTTCATCAAAGAAACTTCTCAGTATTTCAATGCATTGTCAATGAATTTCAAAGAGTAGAGAGATTGTATTTCTTAGCAATACTTCTAGCTTATGTTTTTCTTTCAGCCTCTATCATATGAATGAGTAGTTTAAAATCAGAAAACGTGTGCGACAGTGTTGTATCCTTTCACCATACTTGTTCAATCTGTATGCTGAGCAAATAACCTAAGATGCTGGACTATATGAAGAAGAAAATGGCATTGGGAATGGAGGAAGACTCTTTAATAACCTGTGATATGCAGATGATAAAACCTTGCTTGCTGAAAGTAAAGAGGACTTGAAGCACTTACTGATGAAGATCAAAGACCATAGCCTCAACATAAAGAAAACAAAAATCCTCACAACTGGACTGATAAGCAACATTATGATAAATGGATAAAAGATTGAAATTGTCAAGGATTTCATTTTACTTGGATCCACAATCAATGCCCATAGAAGCAGCAGTCAAGAAATCAAATGACATATTGCATTGGACAAATCTGTTGCAAAAGACCTCTTTAAAGTGTTGAAAAGCAAAGATGACACTTTGAGGACTAAAGTGTGCCTGACCTAAGCCATGGTATTTTCAATCATCTCATATGCATGTGAAAGATGGACAATGACTAAGGAAGACCAAAGAAGAATTGATTCATTTGAATTATGGTGTTGGCAAAGAATGTTGAATATATCATGGATTTCCAGAAGAATGAACAAATCTGTCTTGGAAGAAGTACAGCCAGAATGCTCCTTAGAAGGGAAGATGATGAGCTTTCATCATACATAATTTGGACACTTTATCAGGAGGGACCAGTCCCTGGAGAAGGACATCGCACTTGGTAAAGCAGACAATCAGTGAAAAAGGGTAAGATGCTCAACGAGATGGATTGACACAGTGGCTGCAACAATGGGCTCAAACAGAGCAACGATTGTGAGGATGGCGCAAGACTAGGCAGTGTTTCATTCTATTGTACATGGGGTCACTATGAGTTGGAACTGACTTTGCATCACCTAACAACAACATATCATTTGAATGTAATAGTTTATCTTACGCAGTTCATGGATTACCAATGACTTCTGTTCTTAAATCTGTTTGTACATAAGTTGCAACAGGTATGATTCATATCTCATGTCAGTTAGTCAAATGTTTTTCTTAGTATATAGTCTACAGTTGAACTTTCTATGCATAAGAAAACATTAGAGACTTCCAGCAACATGGCTCACTAGGCAGAAGCACCACACCTTCCCTCCACAGCAAAGGTCCGAAAAAATAACCAGAGAAAATAGCAATTCTGAAACCCTAAAACAGCAAATGAAGAGATAAAGATCTCAGCCAAGCGCCAAATGGAGTGAGAAAACTGACAGAGAATGGAGAGCGAGGAGAGATTCATGCAGAGGTCTCCTATCAGCTAACACAGCACGGATCAGGCATCTTGGACTCCTATCGAAGACCAGCAAATAAGGGGTACAAGAAAACAGCTTCATGGAGCTTTCAGCAGGAGACAGAACAACCAGTAATTGGCGATACACGTTTTCCCACCCCCCACCCTGCTTCACCCCCACTCGGCCTCCTCTGCTTCCTGCAGCCAAAGTCTCTTGGCTGGGAAGCACCAGCTGCTTGGATTCCACCCGCCTGCACTGGCCAGCTCTCTGAGTGCCATTTGTTGGCTGCTGGTGTAGCTTTTTTCCACTTCTTTTGATTTCTTCCTTACCTTTCACCACTTCAACCTCCTTTTGTTCAAATACCTGGCTCCATGAGCCATCTTTGCTTCTTCCTGAGGGGCTGCGGAGCTCCATTCGATGGTGGAACTGCTTCCCCGTCTGGGCTGCCATGCTTGTGGAATCCCAGGGCCTTTTTTTTTTGTTTGTTTTCAATTGTTTGTTTGTTTTCTTTTCCTTTTCTTGAGTTGAGAGCCAGTTCTGGCTGGGCGGTGCTACACGGCTTGGGACCTACCCCCTCGGCTTGTGCAGATGTGTAGAGGGATCCCTGAGGGCATTTCGTTTTTCATGTTTTTTTTTTTTCTTCTATTTTTGGGAGGGCTTTTTTAGTTCTTTTTTTTTTTATTTGTTTTGTTTCCTTTTCCCTCTTTTTCCCTTTTTGTCTTTCTTCATTACTCAGTTTCTTGTCTCCCTATACCTTCCTGCTCTTCTTGTTCCCTGAATACCTGGCACGGAATACCTCTACAACTTCTAGGCAGGCTGTACTGCACCACCTGAGAACAACTTCCCCAGACCTCGTAGCCACACCGATAGGATCCCTAGGAGTTTTGCTGTTCTTTTTCTTTCCTTATTTTTATTTATTTATTCTTTTCTTTTTTTTTCTTCTTCTTCCCCTTTTTGTTTTTCACCATTTCATACTCTCTCATCTCTCCACTCCAACGGCAAGCTCCCCTAGAACTCTTTTTTGATTGTTTGTATGTTTTTGGCTCCTGTTCCTCTCTCCTCTCTCCCATATCCATCTTAGCTCCACACATAACAATCTCCCCTCTCCATCCAGCCGACCTGCACTGTGCGCTTATCACCACACCACCAAGCAGCACAGGCACGGCCTACTGGAACCTGCCCTGCACTGCTCACTGACCCATTCTGGTGGCTGTAGTAAGTGCCACAAACATCCCAGTAACTCCTCTTCAGCTAGACCTACCCTGCTATACCATATCTGAGCAACTGATGCTGCCAGTTGGAGAAGGATGTGAAAAGTATTGTGCCCACAGATGAGCAAACAACAAAGAAAACACAGCTCGCCTGCTCAGACTTAGCCAAATCAAAAAAATAAAAAAATAAAAAGGATGAAACAAACAAATTTACAATCAATAAATGAGAAAAATAACTACTGAATACACTAAGACAGCAGACAACATCAAACCATATACAAAAACGGGACAGGATTGTTCCAGTAGGCATCCAAAATGAAACACCAGATGACTCTCCAGTAGAAGAAAAGGCACTAGAACTACATGATAGGAAACTCAAATCTCTAATACTGAGAATTATCCAAGAGTTGAAGCAAAAAGCACACAAAAATGAGGAAAAAATAAATTCATGGAAAATACGGACAAAAAATTGGAAGAATTCAGTAAAATAATGCAGGAACAAAATGCCAAAATAGAAATTATACAAAAACAGCAGTAAGAAATCCAAAAGATAAACAACAAGTTTTCAGAAAAGGACAGTGTCAGAGAAGGGCTGTGGAGCAGATCTGAAATGGTGAAAGACAGGATCAGTGGAATTGAAGACAAACACTTGGATACAACTCTGAGGAAAACTCAGAAAAAAGAACAAAGAAAAATGAAGAGGCCCTGACACTTATGTGGGATGCAACTAAAAGCGAAAATCTGCAAGTGATCGGAGTTCCAGAGCAGAGGGAGAAAACAGAAAATAAAAGAGACGTTCATTGAAGAACTGCTGACAGAAAACTTCCCAGTATTATGAAAGATGAAAAGCTGGCCATCCAAGAAGCTCAACCAACCCCATAGAGGATAGACCCCAAAAGAAAATAACAAAGGAATATCATAATCACACTCACCAAAACCAAAGACAAACGAAGAATCCTGAGAGCAGCTCTTGAAAAATGAGAAGTCACATACAAAGGAGAAACAATAAGACTAAGCTCAGATTATTTGGCAGAAACCATACAGGCAAGAAGGCAATGGGATGACACATATAAAACCTTGAAAGAAAAAAATTGCCAGCCAAGAATAATATATCCCGCAAAACTCTCATCCAAATATGAGGGTGAAATGAGGACATTTCCAGATAAACAGAAATTAGGGGAATATGTAATAACCAAACCAAGCTTACAAGAATTATTAAAGGGAGATCTTCAATCTGAGAACAAACGACTTCAGCTCACAGGCAGAATCTAGGATGCAGGGACATATCAGCCAGATACCAATCTAGGAAATGAACTCTCAAGGACTATCCAAAACCAAAAGAAATACAACAGGGAATCAGAGCAGTTAATCTGTGAATGACAATAACATCAGAACA
>NW_004444080.1:6895676-6897344 GCF_000243295.1 Trichechus manatus latirostris
ATACTATGAAAAATTGTACTCTAACAAGTTTGAAAACCTAGAGGAAATGGACAAATTTATGGAAACTCACTACCTATCTAAACTAACAAAAGCCGAGGTAGAACAACTAAATCAACCTATAACAAAAGAAGAGATTGAAAAAGTAAAAAAAAAAAAAAAAAACTCCCAACAAAAAAAGATCTGGCCTAGATGGCTTCACTAGAGAATTCTACAAAACATTCACAAAAGAGCTCATACCAATACTACTCAAGCTACTTCAGAGCATAGAAAAGGAAGCAACACGTCCAAATTCATTCTATGAAGCCAGCATAACGCTGATACCAAAACCAGGGAAAGACGCCACAAAAAAAGAAAATTACAGACCAATATCTTCATGAATATAGATGCAAAAATGCTGAACGAAATTCTAGCCAATAGAATTCAGCATCATACCAAAAAAATAATATGCCACAACCAAGTAGGATTCATACCAGCTATGTAAGGATGGTTCAACACTTGAAAAACAATAAATGAAATCCACCACATAAATAAAAGGAACATAAAGAATCACATGATCATCTCAATTGACACAGAAAAGGCATTCGAGAAAGTCCAACACCCGTTCCTGATAAAAACTCAAAATAAAATAGGTATAGAAGGGAAATTTCTCAACATAATAAATAACATCTATGAAGAACCAACGGCCAACATCATTCTTAATGGAGAGAGGCTGAAAACATTCCCCTTGAGAATAGGAATAAGACAAGGATGTCCCTTATCACCACTCCTATTTAACATTGTGCTCGAAGTTCTAGCTAGAGAAATAAGCAAGAAAAAGAAATAAAAGGCATCTAAAATGGTAATGAAGAAGTCAAACTCACCCTGTTTGTAGATGATATGATACTATACATGGAAAACCTTAAAGACTCCATGAGAAATCTACTGGAACTAATAGAAATATTCAGCAGAGTAGTAGGATACAAGATAAACATACAAAAATCAGCTGGATTCCTATACACCAATAAAGAGAACGATGAAAAGGAAATCAGGAAAACAATACCATTTATAATAGCCCCTAAAAAAGTAAAATACTTAGGAATAAATCTGACCAGGAAGGTAAAAGACCTATACAAAGAAAACTACAAAAAACTACTGCAAGAAACCCTAAGGGATCTACATATTTGGAAAAACATCCCATGCTCATGAATAGGCAGACACAACATTGTGAAAATGACTATTCTACCCAAAGCAATTTACAAATGCAACGCATCCTGATCCAAATACCAACAACATTCTTCAAAGCGATGGAAAAACTTATCATTAACTTTATATGGAAAGGGAAGAAGCCCCGAATAAGTAAAGCACTACTGAAGAAGAAGAACAAAGTTGGAGGACTCACACTATCTGACCTGAGAACCTACTATACAGCTATGGTAGTCAAAACAGCCTGGCACTGGTACAATGACAGACAAACATTCACCAGTGGAACAGAAATGAGAACCCAGATGTAATTCCATCCACTTACGGTCACCTCATCTTCGACAAGGGCCCAAAGTCCATCAAATGGGGAAAAGACAGTCTTTTTAGCAAATGGTGGTGACAAAACTGGATATCCATCTGCAAAAGAATGAAACAGGACCCATACCTCACGCCATATACATAAACTAATTCAAAATGGATCAAAGACCT
>NW_004444080.1:6898810-6919656 GCF_000243295.1 Trichechus manatus latirostris
ATGTAGAACAAAATTCTAACACACACAAAAAAAGACCAGATTTATTGGCCTAAAGGAGACTGGAGAAACCCCGAGAGTATGGCCCCCAGACACCCTTTTATCTCAGTGGTGAAGTCATTTCCGAGGTTCACCGTTCAGCTGGGGAGTGGACAGCCTCATAAAATAAAATGGGACTAACAAGGCACAGCAATCCAGGGACAAAGGCTAGAAGGAAGAAGGGGATAGGATAGCTGGTGATAGGCAACCTAAGACTGAGTAAGGACAGTGTTTATGTGTTGTGAGGTTGTTAACCATTTTCGTAGGGCAATATGTGTACTAACTGATTAATAAGAAACTATTTTGATCTGTAAACTTTCATCTAAAGTGAGAATAGCAGCACAATTGCAAGAGCGTAGTCGATGTCACTGAACTGTGCATGTAGAAATTTTTGAAATGGTGTATCGTTGGCTATGTATATTTTCACATACACACACAAAAAAAAAGGTCGAGAAGGGAGATGGTTGACATGTCGTGTGGTTGTTATCCAATTTCATAGAACAATATGTGTACTACTGTTTAATAAGAAACTATTTGTTCTGTAAACCTTCACCTGAAGTACAATTAAAAAAAAGGGGGTAAAAAAAAGAAAACATTAAAGAAACACTTCCAGATACTCTAAAACATCTTTAGCATAATAGTACAGTAATAATAATAACAATGTTTTGATGGTCATCGCAAAGTCACGCCAGTTTGTTATTATGTACCATTGTATGTACCTCAAATTTTTAATATAATAGATTTTATAGAGGTTGTTTCCTAAGTCTGGGTTGTATGTGAGTCAGACTTTTGTAACCTGGGGACTACCTGTATAAACAATATTACATATATACATATAATATCATGATATATATTAGTACTATATATTATATATAATACATTCTAACATGTAAATATATTTAAAATTAGTCTATTAGGTGTATTATTAATTTAGAGCTTGCCGTGATGAGCCATCTAGATACTCCCTTCAAATTGTTGGTATCTGATGTTGCAATTTGATGCTTCTCATCTTAGTTAATTTCTTGAAATTACCCTCAGTGGAAGAAAACTACCTTGCCCAAGGACACCTACCAGCAGATTCTTATATAGCCCCCAATGTCATTCTTCCTGATACTCACACCTTTCTATAATCTCCTCTACTTGAATGTGGGGTGGATTTAGTAACTTGCTTTTTAATGGACATAAAATGGTGAAAGTGATGGAATGTCATTACCTTGATTAGGTTTTAAAACACTGTGATGTCTGTCTTGTTAATATTCCCTTTCTTGCTGGCAGTCTCTTGCTTTCTCACTTGCTCCTGGAATAAGGTGAGCTGTGATGTTGCAAAATGTAGGAAGAAACCAATAGCTTCTGAGGAAATGAGGTCGTAGTCCAACAGTCCTCTAGGGATTGAATTTACTCAACTATGTTAGTGAGCTGGGAAGTGTATCCTTTTGAATCAAACCTGGAGATTACTGAAGTTTTGAGAGACCCCAGAGCAAGAGAACACACTTAATAGAGATAGAATTATCCAGGAGTGATCTGCGGACAAGCATCTTCTCTTTTGGAGTGAATCTACATGACATATAAGGTTGATCTAACACATGCTTCTGCTAAATGTTGAAACTGTCAGCAGCTGAATCCACCATTAAGCCCCTGATTTAGCACCTTCTCTTGAGAGATCCACCAGGTACTTGGTGGCAAATAGGCCACTTTGAATCCCTTCTACCCTGAAGGCACAACAATTCATCTTGACAAGAATGTACATACTTTCTAAGTATGATTTGTCTTTCCTGTCCATAAGACCTCAGCCAACACCATTAGCCAAGTTTATTGAAAGTTTTATCCACTGATATAGGAGCCCTCATAACATTTCTCATTACATAATGTGATGGTTAATATTAAGTGTTAGCCTGGCTAGGTTATGATTCCAATGGTTTGGCAGACACTATGTAATCACCTTCCATTTTGTGATCTGATATAAGCAGCCAATCAGTTGGAAGGTGCGTTTCCTTGGCGGTGTGGCCTGAATCAAGTATATAAATGGATATTATGGCAAAGCTCAATCTTTTTTCTTGACCCTGCACTCTTCTTGTCACCTGACTTCCCGTTCTTGGGATGTAAGCCTGCAGCCTGACCTGCAGATTTTGGATTTGCCAACTCCTGCAAACCTATGAACCAGCAGAGGCCTCTAGCCTGCCACCTGACCTGAAGATATTGGATTCTTCAGCCTCTGCAAACCCATGAGCCAGCAGAGGCCTTCAAACTGTCATCTGACCCATGGATTTGGACTTGTCAGCCCCCACAATAGCATGATCCATTTCCTCAAAATTGCATGAGCCATTTCCTTGAAGTAAAATTTCTCTCTCTATCTATATATATATGCTTCACAGTTTTACTCCTCTAGAGAACGCAGACTAAGACATATAACATCATTCACAACAAAAAAGACTAAGGAACCCATTTTACATCAGTGAAAATACAGCAATAGACATGTGACCTTGAAATCTATTGTTTCAATCACATTCAACACCACTCAGACTATCACTGTGATCAAGTGAGAAAATAGTTTATTGAACGTACAACTGAGGTGCTTTTATGGACTGAATTGTGTCCTCTCCAAGAAGTTATGTGAATTTCTACCCCTGTATCGTAGATATGACCCTATTTGGAAATAGCAGTTTTCATTTGTTATATTGATAAATCATCCTAGAGTACAGTGGGTCCTAAACCTAATCACTTCTGAATTATAAAAAGAACAGTATAGACACAGAGACATACACACAGAGTAATACACCATGTGAAGATAAGACACATACAATAAGCGCATTTAGAAGCTTAGAAATGCCAAGGATTGCCAGCAGCTACAAGAAGCTGAAATAGACAAAAAAGGACTTCCCCCTAGAGCCACACCCTGAATTCAGACTTCCACTCTCCTGAACAGTGAGAAAACAAATTTCTTTTCTCTACAGTCACCCACTTGTAATTTTTATTATGGCAGTACTAGGTAACTAAGATAGATGCCCTCTTGGAGATGATGACATGCAAAGATTGAGTGCTATTCTCCAGACATAGTAAACACCCTAACTTAATGACCGCAATATAATACTTTTTCCCAGGATGAGGGGAAGCAAGCAGTGTAAATGAATAATTTCTTTTATAAGGATCTGCACAAAGCTGGTTCCTATGAGGCAGACGTTAAAGATGTCCCAAATGTCCAACTTTTCCAAACTGCTGCACCACTCCATCGTCTCTAACATCAACTACTCCTTCTCCCCTCAGTACTCTCCCTTCCGTCTTGGGTTCTCTGATTTGCTGCAACGTCTCACAGAACTAACGAACCAGGTCAAGGAAATGGCTTGTGCGGTTGTGGAGGCTGGCAGGCTCCAAATCCATGGGTCAGGCTTCTCCTGACCCATGTGGCTGCAGGGGGTGACAAGCCCAAAATGACAGTTCAAACCACAGGTTGCTGGCTCACAATGCTGCAGAAGCTGGTGAATCAGGTCAGACGAATGACACGGCCCATGGGGCTGTGGAGGCTGGTGAACTCCAGAATCAGCAGCTCAGAAGGCATGCCTCTGTCTCAAGACCCAAGAACTGGAGATTAGATGATCATGAACTGGACATGAGATCCAGATGCAGAAAGAGAGAACCCCCACTAGGGCATCCACATATATACCTTAAATGCAGGCCACACCCCAGGAAAGGTTGTAACTTGAGTAACGGTGGTTCTTGAGTCACATCCTCCTGCATACCCCACACCAATAGTGCCTCATCAACATGCAGAGATCAGGATCCACAACACATAAAATGAAGGACAACCACACAATACTGAGAATCATGGCATAGTCAATTTGACACATAACCTCAAACCTCACAGGTTCCATATACCTTGTTAGCATAGTCCCACCCAATCGTTATATGTGAGTCACTAAGACCATGGTTAGAAGGGCCACATTAAGTAGTTCATTGCTCAGCAGGGCTGAATTAGGGGTGTTATCATCACTCCTAGTGACCCCTTTTCGGGGAATTGGGGGCACTAAGATATAAAGACTCCAGTTCCCAGACAGAGAATGCTTCCAACAGGAGCATAGAGGTTGTTCCAATAAACTTTAAACTTTCATTTGATTACTTCAGGCAAGGAAAAAATTACCATCCTGGCAGATAGGCTTTTGCTACCCAATAGGGGCAGGGAAAATTTGTCATCCAGATGATGCACTTACTAATCTCTTGTAAATCCTTAGCCTTATTTTCATGGTAAATGGGCAGGTTCCTCAGTCATAGCCTGATAAGGTCCTAGTGACCAGGGATTCAGAGCACTCAGAGAGGAGGTTCTGGGTCATCCCATCAGCGAAGTCACCTAAACTAGCAGAAATTTTAGTCAGAGTGGAAGAAATTTTAGAATGGAGATTATGGAGGCAGAAAATGAATATCAGTTGTAGCTTTGAGACCAGGTTCAGAGGCAGGGGCACTAGCTGGTTTCACTAAGCATCCTTTTGTAGGTTTATTCAAGATAGAGGCCAACCAGCATACTGGAGGAGATGTTTCCAGAATTTCTGAAAGAAGAAAATGATTCCATGAGCCAGAGAAGGTGGACTGAAGTTGATGTGCTTGTGCACCACCCAGAACCTCCCGTCAGGACTGAGCTACTCATTTCCTCAGCTATTGTAAGTGTAGCTAATATCTCTCAGCTGAGTCTATGCCCAGAAATTGCCTTCAGCAGAAGTGAGCTTCCCTACTCAAAGTCATTCTTCCGTTTCAGAAGCTGTCTACATCCAAAGACTCGTCCATGTAGCTTATAAAGGGCTGGCACTCTTCCTTCAAGAAAGGATAACTTTGAAGGTCCATACCAGCCCTAGAACTCCCTATGCAACCAGTTGAGGCCTCTGTTGCCATGCATCACTCACAGTTCCCTTTGCCCACATGTGCTGATCTCAAGGATACTTCCCAATGAACTCTGCATGTAAATCTCCATCTCCAAGACATTCCCTAAAGAACCCTGCCTAGGAGGAGTATTTGAAGCATGTGAAAGCCATGGGATAGCTGCTCAGAATATCAAACAGTATTTATTAGCAAACTTTTGTGCATGTTCTCTACTTCACTTATTCCTAATGGTGACCTATATCAGAGACTTCTGTTTTGAAACACTTATGGTTTTTGAATTAGCTGTTAAAATGACAAGTACTTCCACAGACTCCACAGTTTCCTTGAGCGAATTACCTGTCCTTTTATAGCAGCAGCCCACAGAACTGAAATCTAAAACTGGCAAACCAGTTTTTCAAAGGAATTTGCAGAGCCTTCAGCCAAAATAAGACAGAGGGAAAAGGAATATGGTTCACACAAGAGAGACATAGATTTTCTGCTTTGACTGCTTCCAAGAACTTGAGATGATAAATGAGCTGATAAGAGTAGTATCTCTTATTTTCAGTGAAAATGTCTTTATGTCTCTTTTATCTGGTTACCAAAATATATGGAATATCTGAATCGTACTCAAGAATTCCCTTGTAAGAATATTAACAGTCTTTCCTCACTCCTACCTATATTTTACAAACAAATAACATACAATATAATGCAAATTCTCATAGATACATTGTTGGCATTTAATTATTTAATTACAGAAATTATTTTATTCCTCATTCTTGACACATTTATATCCATTGTCCTCATATGATTATTGAGTTTTCATTTATTTCATATTAATTGCTTTGCATATATATTTGCATGTAATTATAAGGTTCATAATATTTTTTAATGTCTATAGGATAAATCTAAACATCTTAGTATTTTGTTGATCATTTATCACTTTGTGGTCTGGGCTGTTTCCTGATCACTTCATATATCCACATACTGTTGAGATTTCATGTTTTTGCTCACTCAGATCTTCCCCTTGAAACTTTTCTTCAGTGACCCCTAAATTCATACTGACTGTTTAGATGTGGCTTCTCTACAAAATCTTCTAAAACATCTAGGAAACAGAAAACATGCCCCTTATGCTCTAGTTATGCTTTGTTTATGTCATTAGAAAAGCACTCAGCTCAAAGTTAAACATATTTATATTTTCTACTAACTTGTAAATTCCTTGAGAAGGAAGACTAAATTTAAATATGTTGAAATTTTTTGGAGTCTAACATACATACAGAAAGGTGTACAAAATATAACTATGCAGCCCAGTGAATTGTGACGGTAAAAACATCCCTTAATCAAAACCTAAATTAAAAAAATAAAGTTCCAGCATCCCAGAGACAACCACGTAATTCTCTCCATAAAACAAAAAATAAACAAAAAAAAAAAACCTTTCTTCTTTTCCAAAGCGATCACAATCCTGAATTTGAATTCCAGAGATTAACTTTGCCTCATTTTATTTTATTTTTTAATGTAAAGATATGGAACAAAACAGTATGTGTTGTTCTTGGTCTAGCTTTTTTGGTTAACAGTATTTAGTACTTTTTACTGCTGAATGTTGTTGTTTTGGGGCACTGTCAAGTCAGTTCCAACTCATAGCGATTCTATGTACTACAGAACGGAACGCGGCCCGGTCCTGCACCATCCACACAATCCCGGCTGTGCTCGAGTCCATCCTTGCAGCCACTGTGTCAATCCATTTTGTTGAAGGTCTTCCTCTCTTTCGCTGACCATCCACTTTACCTAGCATGATATCCTTCTCCAGGGATTGGTTCCTCTTGATAACATATCCAAAGTACGTGAGATGAAGTCTCACCATCCTGACTTCTAAGGGGCATTCTAACTGTACTTCTTCCGAGATGGATTTGTTTGTTCTTCTGGCAGTCCACGGTATATTATTATTCTTAGCAAACACCATAATTCAAAGGCATCAGTTTTTCTCTGGTCTTCCTTATTCATTGTCCAGCTTTTACATGCATACCCTGCAATTGAAAATACCATGGCTTGGGCCAGGCAAACCTTAGTCTTCAAGGTGACATCTTTGTTTTTTAACACTTTAAAGACGTCTTTTGCAGCAGATTTGCCCAGTGCAATGTGTCTTTTGATTTCTTGACTGCTGCTTCCATGGGCATTGATTGTGGATCCAAGTAAAATGAAATACTTGACAGTTTTAATCTTTTCTCTGTTTATCATGATGTTACTTATTGGTCCAGTTGTGAGGATTTTTGTTTTCTTTATGTTGTGGTATAATCCATACTGATGGCTGTGGTCTTTGATCTTCATCAGTAAGTGCTTCAAGTCCTCTTTGCTTTCAGCAAGCAAGGTTGTGTGATCTGCATATCACAGGTTGTTGATGAATCTGCCTCCAATCCTGATGCCATCTTCTTCATATAGCCCAGTTTGTGGGATTATTTGCTTGGCATACAGATTGAATAAGTATGATGAAAGGATACAACCTTGACCCACACCTTTCTTAATATTAAACCACACAGTATCCCCTTGTTCTGTTCTGACAGCTGCCTCTTACTCTATTTACAGATTCCGTGTTAGTACAATTAAGTGTTCTGGAATTCCCAATTTTTGCAATGTTATCCATAATTTGTTATGATCCACCCAGTTGAATGTCTTTGCATTTGACTGTGCCTTGCTGTATAGTTTCCAGCATATGCAAATATCAACATTTATTTACCCATTTTATTGTGCTTAAAAATTCAGGCTGTTCGAGTTTTGGATATATATATTCAAACTCATGGGACACATAAGTTTGCATTTCTGTTGTATATATCCCTAGAAAAGAAATTACTGGGCCATGGAATATGCTTATTTTCAGTTTTAATAGATAATGCTAGTCAGTTTTTTAAAGTCATTGTATTAAATTATACACTCATCAGTAGTATATGAGAATTCTTGTTACTCCACATCTGGTATTAGTTTTCTTTCATCATAACCACCTTCTTCCTCTTTCTTCTCCTTTCCTTTCTTCCCTTTCTCCTTCTCCTCCTTCTCCTCATTCTTTTAGATTTCTTCTTATTTATTTACTTATCTATGTCAATCTCTTGGTTTTCTAGTGCGTAATTCTAAGTTATTAAATATTAAATTGAGATTTTTTTCTTGTTATTAATGAGGTTAAATATATTTTTATATGTTTACTAGCCAATGTTGTGTGTCTGTTTCTGGACATTCTACTACATCCCCTTCTTCAATTTGTCTGTCCTGTGCTAATATACTATATCTTAATTCCTACAGTGTTTAATATATCTTGATATATGGAAAACTTGTTCTTCTTTAAAAACATCATCCAGATTCATGAGTTGTCCTTTGCTTTATTATATACATTTTAAAATTTATTTCTCAATTAACAGTCATGTGGAATTTTTAATAGAAGTATATTATTGTGGTTTCTTAATGGCTAATGATGTTACATTTTCTTATGGCTAATGACTTGAGCATGTTTGCATGTACTTACTAGACATTTATGTATCTTCCTTGGGGAAATGTATATTTCAGTCTTTAGCCTATTATGTAATTGGGTCATTTGTCTTTTTATTTTTCAGTTGTAAGAATTTTTAGATATTCTCCATACAATTCCTTTACAAGATACATGCTTTAAAATATTTTCTCCCAGTCTGTGTCTTGTCTTTTCCTTTTATATTGATGTCTTTTAATACACAAAATTTATAATTTTTATGTAGACCAATTTAGTAATTATTCTTTAATGATGGGTACTTTTTGTGTCCTAAGAAATCTTTCCCTAACATAAGGACATAAAAATTTTCTTAAAAAAATTGTGGTTTCAGTTCTTAGATTTAAGGCTAAGGTCCATTTTAAATTAATATTTGGATATGAGATAAAGGAAAACCCTGAATTCATCTGTTATCATGAGGATAACCAATTGTCTCAGCGTCATTTGTTGAAAAGATTATCTTCTCCCAATAGAATTGCCTTGGTACTTTTGTCAAACAAGAATTTGCAATGAATTTAAGGATATAATTCCGTGTCATCTTTTTTGGCTTCTAGAGCTCCATTTTCCACACCCGAAAAAAGACAGAGTAAGCCCAGATATGCTGTTGTTGTTAGTTGCCATTATGTTGATTCCAACTCATGGTAACCCAGGTATGCAGAGTAGAATTGCTCCACAGGACTTCCAGGGCTGTGAGCTTTTAGAACCAGATCGTCAGGTCTGTCTTCCAAGGCATCCCTGGGTGGTTCAAACCACCAAATTTTGTGCCACCCAGGAACTCTCCGGACCAGAAATACTGCTCAGGAATATTATGATTCTATTATCAACCTCAAATACAAGGTAATCTTTTCACCAAAGTCGTGGCCCCAATACAGTATACTTTTTTTTGGGTCCCTTTGTACAGAAATTGAGAATACTTCATTCAAAAGATACTTCTCATATTACCTAGTTTTTAACTAAGGAATGATTGTGATTTAAATTCCTTATTTTTTTGTAACTTTATTTGGCATTCATTGTATAGGATATAGAATATGTTAAGAGAATATATAACTCAAAAGAGGAAAAGTAAAATTTTCATTGAAATATTAACATTGTCATATTTTAAACACTCATAAAATGGTTGTATATACATGTCTGTCTGTCTACATTGCACATGCAGATAGGCTGTGCCTCAAATTTCCAGGCAGTCATGAGACTGCTAAGAATGAGACACATATATCCACTGACCTCAACCATTCTATGGGTGCTACATTTATCTGATGGAGAGGGAAACACGAGACGTTTACACGGTGTTGGCAAAGTGAAATCCATTATTATTATCTATAGAAAGCAAACAGTAAACAACAACAACAGATTCCCAAAAGGAGAACTTCTTACCCTTCCCCACATCACTCATGTCCATTCTTATGTCAGAGGGCAGGCACACTGTGGTTCAGGTCAGATGCTAAGCTCACATCACATTGTTTCCTCCAGCTACCACCACGCTGTCCTTGAGGCCTGCACAGCTCCTGAGGCTTCTGCTCTGCCACTGGGCCTTGCTGGCCTCTGTTGCTGGCTCCTACCATGCTACCCAGGCCTGTGGGGCTCTCTCTGCCATGCTACCTGGGACCTCACTGCCTGGAGGGAAGGCATGCAACCCTGAACAGGGCACACTCAGGCCTCTCTTACCCTGCACAAGTAAGTGTTACAACTCTTTTAGCTCCACTGGTGAGCCTCCTTCCCAAAGGCACTCAGCTCTCATTCTGTGGGTGGGCAATCCCACTCTGCTGCCTCACTCCATGGGCAGGCAAGACCACCACCACTGTCTCCTGCCATCTTGTGCCATCTTAAGTGTTCGCTATTTTTCTGGGTCTAGGAGGTTCTCAGTGCAGAGACTCCGATTTCTTGTTGTTGGTGAGCTCCCCCCACACATCTGTGGGCTTTTATATGAGTCTACTCCTTGTCAATTTCATGTCATAGTCCTCAATCAGGACCAGAACTGACTAATCCCCTTGATAGACCATAGGTCACTTGAGTTGTATAGTAAACTCACCAATTCCCTCTGTAATCATAAGTCACTCAATTTGCAGGACATACATAATCTGTCTCAGTTGCTTATTGTAATTAAACCTGGACTATATGAATGTATGAGATGCAGCTGTTCAGAAACTATAAACTAAGAAGCCCAAACACTAAATATATTCTCTGATGGACCTTGCACCGTACAGCTAGAATATGTCAGTTACTGTAAAGACAAAATATGTTCCAGTTCAAGAAAAGGGACTTTTTTTGGAAGCTGAATCTGACAGTTCAGAGCCTTCCAAAGACAGAGTCCTATGTATCTTTGTCTGCTTTTTGTTTATATTCTTCAGTAAACGTTAATAAAGTTTCCTTTTGGCTAAGGTCTATGATTCATTTCAACTTTGTGATTATTTTAGTTTTTTGTGGTGCTGCAATTTATAAGCAGCAGTTATTAGCAAATAGATTATGATGAAACAAATCTGTGATAGCAACCATAAAAGCCATACATATTTGGAACATATTTTAATATAAAATATATGGTGCTCAAATAATCAACCCACAAACCCTTCTTGGCAAATATAAAAGACTTTAGTAAAGGGTAAGATAAAGATATTCCTAGAATGAGAAGATTGAGTATTATAAAGATGTCACCTCAACTTAAATTATAGGGGATTAATGGAATCTTAATAAAACTATCTGATGAATATCAAAGACCACAGCCTTCAGTATGGATTACACTTCAACACAAAGAAAACAAAAATTCTCACAACTGCACCAATAAGCAACGTCATGATAAACAGAAAAGATTGAAGTTGTCAAGGATTTCATTTTACTTGGATTCACAATCAACACCCATGGAGCAGCAGTCAAGAAATCAAAGGACACATTGCATTGGGCAAGTCTACTGCAAAAGAACTCTTTCAGATGTTAAAAAGCAAAGATATCACCTTGAAGATTAAGGTGCACCTGACCCAAGCCATGATATTTTCAATCGCCTCGTATGCATGTGAAAGCTGGATGATGAATAAGGAAGACAGAAGAATTGATGCCTTTCCGTTATAGTGTTGGTGAAGAATATTGAATATACCATGGACTGCCAAAAGAATGAACAAGTCTGTCTTGGAAGAAGTACAGCCAGAATGTTCCTTAGAAGCAAGGGTGAGGAGGCTACGTCTCACGTACTTTGGACATGTTATCAGGAGGGACCATTCTCTGGAGAAGGACATCATTCTTGGTAAAGTAGAGAGTCAGCAAAAAAAGTGGAAGACCCTCCATGAGATGGATTGACACAGTGGCTGCAACAATGGGTTTAAACATAACAATGATTGTGAGACTAGCACAAGACCAGGCAGTGTTTTGTTCTGTTATACATAGGGTCTCTATGAGTCGGAACTGGCTGCATGGCATCTAACAACAACAGCTATAAAACTCCATACTAGATATTAGTTTTAACTTGAAACAACTACTATCAAATGTACATAGAAAATGGAATAGGTTAGGATAGCAAAGGAATATTTACTTCGTTTTCATCATAAATTAATAAATAATTGATCCACGTATAGAAAATTATGTTACTGAAGGCAATGTTATGGATTGAATTATGCCCCCCCCCCCCCCAAAAAAAAAATGTGTTGGAATCCTAACTCCTATACCTGTGGGTGTAATCCCATTTGGAATGGGATTTTCTTTATTATGTTAATGAGGTTATGACAGTGTAGGGTGTGTCTTAAACTTAATGACTTTTGAGATATAAAAAGAGCAGATTAGACACAGAGAGGAGCAAGCCTAAATGGGGAAATGATAGATGCCATGTAGAGATCACAAGGAACCGAAGGACACTGGGCTTACAGAAGCTAAGATAAGGATCCTCTGCCAGCACCCACAGAACTGGTACCCTAGATTCAGATATCTAGCCTCCTGAACTGTGAAAAAATACTTTTATAATTTTAAAAACACCCACTTGTGTTATCTCAGCTACAGAAGTGCTAAGAAACTAAGGCAGACAATATGTTTCTCAAGGTACCTAAATGACAAATACAACTCATCTGTGTCAGTGTGCATTTGCAGCTGTCAAAATCATGATGAGTCTACATATTGGCACATGTGTATGACCATTATGTTTTTTAACATGCTTGAGTCTTGGGTATTTACATATTGAAATACATATTTTTTTTTCTTTAATCCCTCTGTTATTTGCCTATTAGGATATTATTTTTTTTTTTTAATTATCTGTGTGGAAAGTTATTATAGTCATAGTATCCATGAATTTAATTTCAGAGAAAAAAAGAGAGAGTTAAAATTATTGGCTATATAAAGAAAGGAATTATGTCTGATATGTATAAGAATTATTTCTTTTGATCTTTGCAAATGCTTTCTTCTCTGTAAGCAGTGCCTTTCCTATCACCTATACTATCCCCTACCCCACTCTATTCCATACTCCACCCCTGCTTTTTTGTCTGTTTGCATATATTTATGCAAGTTTCACATAAAAGGTACTCATCCTTCAAGTGTTCCCTCTGTAAAACCTTTAATAATTTAGTCCATCAGACCCAGGTACTTCTTTTCTTATATTCTCCTGAATTTATTATATGCTTCTACTGCTGCAATTATCATACTGTACTGTGCTAAGAGTCTAGAAGAGCAAGAACCATGCATTTTAGTCATTAATTTTTCTTTGAGCATCTCCTGCGGTTTTAGCGCTTAGTGATAAGTTAATATTTGTTAAATAAATATTTGATAAATAAAATCTATTAAATAAATTTAATGTAAATTTTATCTTTACAGTGTTTATTACATGTTATGCAATGTAAATGTCTTAGTTTAACAAAAAACTCCAAAATATATTTAAAATATATTTGCTAAACTTGGGTAACAGTGATAAATAATATCTAGGAATTTAGGATAAAGCAATGTTATACATAAAACCCAACCTTAACCATAGAGTCCTGCTCTTAAATACCTTAATTTTTATGCACTTTAAGTCTGGGTACATAATTATATTTTATATAAAATAATTATCAAAATAAATAATAACAGGAAAGGTTTGATTTTTGCATATTTATGTAATTTTACAAATATAAGGGCAATGTATACAAAATAAATTTACATATGCGGTACTATGTCTCGCTGTTATGTGGCCTTTCTAGTCATGGTCTTATAACTCCCACTCAAGTGATTGGGTAGGACTGTGTGATAGAGTAATTGTGGCCCACCAAAGCGATTGGTCGGTTTTGCCATCCTGCTGGGCTTGAAATGAGCCACCCCAGAGGCAGGAAAGAGAGGATCCTACCACAACCAAGGAAGAACATCTTTGGACCTGGGATCCCTGTGCTGAGAAGCTCCTGGAACCAGGAGACCAAGAGAAACACAACAAGCTGTTAACCCTGAAGACTGTAATAAGCAGTGACAGAAGAAACCGTCAGGAGACTGTGCAGTGGGCTTCCTGGCCTACAGAACAAGAAAAGTCAGTGCCTGAGGTGCCTCTGGGGATTTATTGGCAGGCGCTTTAGAGCTTTGTAACACTTGTCTGAGCAGGGCAGAGTCTGAGGGCCAGGGAGAGGTGTGCCTGCTAGCACAGCTGGGAAGAGGCTGTCGTGATAGAAAAACTGTATCTTAAGTGTTCCTGAGCCTGAATTGTAACCTGTTACTTCCCTAATAAACCCCATAATACTGAGTATTGTCTGTGAGTTCTGTGTGGCCATTGCAGTGAATTATAGAACCTAGTCGAGAAGTAGCGAGTGTGGCAGGAAGGACAGTTGGTGTGAGAATTGATGAACATGGCGGAGAGAGGAGGTATGTCTGACCTCTGCCCCATAGGAATCAGCTTTGGACTGTTGATCTTGATTTTCCTCCCCTCTTGTAAAGTTAGAGAAGGTCAGATGCTGCCCCCAAGCTGTTTTTAACAATATATATATCATCTTTTAAACATGTCCAGCATTTTCTAAACTGACATTCCAATACTGATGATTATACACTCAGTAGTTTTATTAACACAATTCGAAACCGAGGCACTATGTCTTTAACACCACATTCTTTTCTAAAATACTCTTCACTCTTAAGACTCAGTCTTTATATTTTAATGTAAATAGTCCTTAATCCTTAAAGATCAGCAATTACAGTGTACGTTGATAAATATCTCACCTTTCACAACCCACATTTTTCTTAGAAAACGAGTAAATTGTTTAATGAGGAATGATGTAACTGATTCCATCATTGTTTCTGCCTTGTAATGTCAACAGCTTAAGTTGTGTCAGTCCAAGGGCATCTTAATCATTCTGTGAAAGACAGACGATTGCTTGACACTCCCACCCCAAAACCATTCTTGGTTTCCCTCCCTTTTGTTTCTTTTAATAGCATTAGTTTTCTTTTTTTCCCCTCTATTCTCTTGGGTAAAAACCTGTAGTTAATATGCAGAGCATTGAGCCTTGTGATCAGTACTTCTGAAAGGTTGTTACCAATGTTCTCTAAGGACCTTACAAGTCCTGAATCAGGAGTAAATGCAATCCCATTCAATTATTCTTTGCCCTCAGCCTGGCATCAATGACAAAATTATATACCTACCTCACTGACTATCAGTGCAACCATTGATATTTCCCTAATATGTTATTTTAAAGCTATTATAATGGCACACACACACAAACACATACATATATGCATATATTGCCTGCAAACATATACACATGTTGATATATAACACTTAAAACTTTTACACCTATTAAGTTCTGCTAACTTCTTAGCTATACATGTTACTGAATGAGATACTGTATTTCATTAAGCAGCCCTTCTGGGGATGTCTGTGCTTACATTTTTCCTCTAAAGAATTGCAATGCTGATAGCTCTGTAATAAGTGCAAGATGCTTCATATTATTTAAAATACTAGCTCAGGGAAGTACAACCTGTTCAAAATCCTCTGTGTCCTACCTAAGTCCTTAATTAGCTTCTTTTTTAAAAGGAACATTAAAACCAGAGAGGAAGGGTAGAAATACACTGACAGGGGAAATTCTAAACTCTTATTAGGAATTTAGAGTTCTTTTTGTTTACAGTAAAATTTCAGGAGTGTTATAAAAGCATGGCTGACTTACAGAAAGTAATTCATAGGAGGCTATTTAGAGTTTAAAGACTAAAAAATAATAAAAAATGCAGAAGTTGTGACTTAAAGACTTGAGAGCCAAAGCATAGGATTATGTAGGTTAGATCTGACAAGAAAATAATTTAAAAAAAATTCCTACGTACGCATAAATTTGTAATATTCTTACTCTCCCTCCCCTCCGCAAAAAAAAAGATTTTTTTTTTTTTGAATATTATGGGTTATTTCATATGCTATTTACTCCAATTTGTTTTGGTGTTTTTTGCTAGTATTTAGTAGTTATAGGTAAAAGCATTTTATAAATATTCTTATGCAAGCTGATGACATTCTGACACTATATTTCATGTTTTACGATAAATAAGTAAATAAATAAGCACTATGATAAATTCTAAGTACTTCATACAGAGGAAAAACACACTTGAGGGGCAAAAAATTATTAGCTAGGAAAGATAAAAAGGCTAACTCAGTTCGTAACAGAAACAATGCAAGTAACCAGTCATCACACCATAATTAAAGAAAATAAAGCAAATCACCAAGCCATAAAGGAAGAAGGGGTTGAAAACCAATCATTCTTGGCATTAATGGCTTCTATGATCTCAAAGAGGATAAATCTTGCAAACTGAAAATAAAAACTGTAGTTTTAAGTAAGTAAATACTTAGGTGTAAAATTAGGTTTCTTGTTCTTTGGTTGAACATACAACTTTTTGTTTAATAAAAAAATGTAATTTTAACTCATTCCACAAAATACATCATTAAAATTATTTTAATTGGCTAATGGTAGTCCAAATACAAAGTGAAAAATGCATTGGATAAAATAAAATCTTCAACTGTGAGGCTTTTTAAATTCTATCACTAATTATTCAATATTTAAATTTGGTAGGGTTCAAATATTATTGTTGTTATTTAAATTTTGGTTTATTCTAACTCTCATTAGCTTTACTTTCTGTATGTTAGGGTGTCTTTATTTTTCCATATACGGACATCCACATATCGAAATTGGGGCCACTGATCCTGACTGACTTCACACTTTTGATTGATATACATAAAATATTTTGATGGATAGCTTAACTAATTTATCCAGGCATACTTCTTACATTTAAAGATTTATCTTTCAGGGTCTTACTGGTGATGATTTCATGAAGTTTCTCCTATTACCTTCTTTATCTTTTTGGTTCTAAACCAAATATCGATATAAATTATAATTGATATGCAGTTTTAACAGTGTTTTGTTCCATTGTTCCCTTTTCCACCCTTGTAATTAGTCCATAGGAATCTTTCAAACAGTGGCAATGCTTTTTTCATCTTTGTAACACCACAATGTGTCTCAAAGTGTCTTATATGATTTGAATGTTGTCATTAGTCGTCATGAAGTCAATTCGGACTCATGGAGACCCAATGTGTGCAGAGTAGAACTGCTCCACAGAGTTTTCAAGGCTATGTGTGACCTTTTGGAAGCATATCAACAGGCCTGTCTTCCGAGGCTATTCTGGGTGGTTCTAACCGCCAACCTTTTGGCTAGTACTAGTTGAGCACTTAAGCATTTGTGCCACCAAGGGACCCTTGACTCCTCCCTTTCCCTTACCTCTTACATCTCTGTTTCTATTGCTATTTCCTTAAGTCAATTTGCCTTAATTATTGCAGTAGTCTCTTAACTTACTTCCCTGCTTCTAATAACCCCCCTCTGATGCTTTCTACATGTTGCAACCAGAGTAATCTTTCTACCCTGTACATCTGATCGTCTTTCTCCCCTGCTTGCACTCATTTTGGATTTCCATTGTCTTTTAAGATAAAATACAAATGACTCAGCACAATATAAAAGAGCTTTCATGATCTCAAACTTTTACTCTTTCCTCAACTTTGTTTGTAATCTAGCCACACAGATTATTTTCAGTGCCTAGAATTATTTTAGTCTTCTGGGTCTTTGTGCATGTTTTGTTGTAAATGATAGCTTATACCTTTTTTTTTTTTTTACCATTTGTGAATTTTTTTATTTTTATTTTTTGAGATTCAACTCAGGTATCATTTTCTTTGGCAAATTAATTATCTTTCTCCCATTTCCCTCCTCTTCCAGCTAACACTTCTTTGATTAGGTGTCCTTCTCCTGAGTTCCCAAAGGGCTTCTGTTAACTCTTACCTCTCTGTATTATAATTCATTGATCTCCATTATTAATCTGTGAGGTCCTTGATGACATGAAGCCATGCATTATTCTTCTTTATATGTGTTGTTGAATGAATAGAGTAAATATTAGTGGCAATTGCTAATTTTGGTTTTTCCTTTTATGAATAACATTTGTGAAATTTAATGTGTTTTTGGATTGCTCAAAAGACAAAGCAATAGATTGATGACAATTAAAGTTTTTATGTAATTTTCAAACCTTAGAAATAATGGTACACTGGACAAAGCATTTTAATGAGGTATTTACAGTCATTATTAATTTTTTAAAACTTTTAACAATGCAATTATTGTGGAAAGCCATTATTTTTCTGCATAAAATCCCTTCCTCTAGTAACAGCCTCTGATATGCTCATGGGAATGGTTCCTTCACCACTCTCATCCCAGATCCAGGACAAAGTATGCAGCCTATGTCTAGCTAACTTGAATACTGAATCTTCCAGCTGTGGTGACTGGAATGAACATTGAATCAAATTCTAGACTTCATATACAATCATCAGGGCAAACAACAACAGAAGGAACTTTTTCAGTAGTCTGCAATCTATATAGTCCTAGCAGTCTCACTAGTGAATATATTTGCCAAAATGGAGCAAACCTGCCAAGAGAACAAAATTTCTCAAGAAGGCAATTGAAAACACCATGGCTTGGGCCAGACACACCTTAGTCTTCAAAGTGACATCTTTGCTTTTCAACACTTTAAAGAGGTCTTTTGCAGCAGATATGCCCAGTGGAATACCTTGTTTGATTTCTTCACGGCTGCTTCCGTAGGCGTTGACTGTGGATCCAAGTAAAATGAAATCCTTCACAACATCAATCTTTTCCCCATTTATCAGGATGTTGTTTATTGGTCCAGTTGTGAGGATTTTTGTTTCTTTATGTTGAGGTGTAATCCATCCTAAAAGCTATGGTCTTTGATCTTCACCAGTAAGTGCTTCAAGTCCTCTTCACTTTCAGCAAGCAAACTTGTGTCACCTATGTAATGCAGGTTGTTAATGAGTCTTCCTCCAATCCTGATGCCCTATTCCTCTTCGCATAATCCAGCTTCTTGGATTATTTGCTAAGCATACAGATTGAATAGATATGGTGAAAGATACTTCAAAGAAAAGACCAAAATGGATGTCAGAAAAGACTCTGAAACTTGCTCTTGAACATCGAGTAGCTAAAGTGAAAGGAAGAAATGATGCAGCAACCTAGAGCAACAAAATGGTATTCATTCAGAGGCACAGGAATTACCATTAATTCTCAGCTCTTTATATCTCAAAGTACTTAGGGAGTCTTGCAGGAGGCGGTATAAAAAAAAATATGAAGAAGATGAAGGTAGAAAAATTAACAGTCATTGTAACTAGGCCCCAGGATTTTGAGAGTGGCAACTAGACTCAATTTATAGCTTACTAAATTGTTGTTGTTAAGTGCCAACAAGTCGCTTCCGACTCATAGCTACCACATGCACAACAACAGAACTAAACACTGCCCTCTCCTGCTCCATCCTCACAATCATTGCTGTTTGAGCCCATTGTTGCAGCCACTGTGTCAATCCATCTCCTCAAAGATCTTTCTCTTTTTCCCCGATTCTCTACTTTACCGAGTATGATGTCCTTCTCCAGGGACTGGTCCATCCAGATAACATGTCCAAAGAACCTGAGATGAAGTCTTACCACCCTTGCTTCTAAGGAGCATTCTGGCTGTACTTCTTCCAAGACAGATTTGTTCATTCTTCTGGCAGTCCATGGTATGTTCAATATTATTTTCCAGCACCATAATTCAAAGGGATCCATCGTTCTTCAGATTTCCTTATTCAATGTCCAGCTTTCACATGCATGTGAGGCAATTGAAAACATCATGGCTTGGGTCAGGCGCACCTTACGCTTCAGGGTGACATTTTTGCTTTTAACATTTTAAAGAGAACTTTGGCAGCAGATTTCCCAATTTTGATTTTTTTTTTTAATTTCTTTTTTTTATTGTACTACAGGTGAAGGTTTACAGAACAAATAGCTTCTCATTAAACAGTAGTACACATATTGTTTTATGACATTGGTTAACAACCCCACGACATGTCAACCATCTCCCTTCAGGACCATTTTTTTTTTTTTGGTGAAAATATACATACCCAAAGATACACCCATTTCAAAAATTTCTACATGCACAGTTCAGTGACATCGACTATGCTCTTCCAGTTGTGCTGCTATTTTCACTTTAGATGAAGGTTTACAGAACAAAATAGTTTCTCATTAAACAGTTAATACACATGTTGCCCTATGACAATTTTTAACAAACCCACTACAGGTTAGCACTGTCCTTACTCAACCTTGGGTTCCTATCACCAGCTTTCCTGTCCCCTTATGCCTTTTAGTGCTTGTCCCTGGACTGCTGTGCCTCATTAGTCCCGTTTTGTTTTATGGGGCTGTCCAATCCCCAGCTGAACGGTGAACCTCAGAAGTGACTTCACCACTGAACTAAAAGGGTTTCTGGGAGCCATACTCTCCGGGTTTCTCCAGTGTCTTTCAGGCCAGTAAATCTGGTCTTTTGTGTGTGTGTATTTTATATCCTTCTTCAGCTCTGTCCAGAACCCTCTGTTGTGATCCTGGTCAGAGCAGTCAGTGGTGGTAGCCGGGCACCGGCTGTACCGGACTCAGTCTGATGGAGGCCTTGGTAGCTATGGTCCATTAGTCCTTTGGACTAATCTTTTCCTTGTATCCTGTTCTCTTCATTCTCCCTTGCTCCCAAAGGGTTGAGACCAGTGGAGTATCTTAGATGGCTGCTCACAGGTTTTTAAGAGCCCAGATGCTACTCACCAAGGTAGAATGTAGAACATTGTCTTTATAAACTGTGTTATACCAATCGAGCTAGATGTTCCCCAACACCATTGTCCCCACAGCCCTCCGTCCAGCAATTCAGTCCCTCAGGGAGTTTGGATGTGTCAATGGAGCTTCCATGACCTTTCCTTGTACAAGTTGTGCTGGTTTCCCCAGTATTATGTACTGTCTCACCCTTCACCAGGGATACCACTTAACTATTGCCTATTTAGTATCCCCACCCCCGACCCCTACCATCCCTGCTAACCAGCAAAAATTGTTACTTTTTGTGTGCAAACTTTTTCACGGGTTTTTACAGTAGAGGTCTCATACAATATTTATCCTTTTGTGATTGACTTATTTCACTCAGCATAATGTCCTCCAGTTTCATCCATGTTATGAGATGCTTCACAGATT
>NW_004444080.1:6922587-6924132 GCF_000243295.1 Trichechus manatus latirostris
CTTCTTTGCTTTTTATTGTGGATTTGTTTTAATGTCTATTTTATCTGAGATTAGAATTGCCACTCCCGCTCTTTTTTGGTAGTTGTTAGCTTGATATATTTTTTTCCAACCTTTGATTTTTTAATAAATTCACATCTTTGTTTGTAAGGTGTGTCTCTTATAGACATCATATTGATGGATTTTGTTTTCTTATCCATTCTGCCACTCTCCGTCTCTTTATGGGTGCATTGAGTCCATTTACATTCAGTGTAATTATTGATAGATATGAGTTTATTGCTGTCATTTTTTAGAGCTTTTCTTTTGTGATGCTGACATTTTCTTTGTTCTTCTTAATCGCCTGAGCTCAATTAGTTTAGTTTGTGGACTTTTTTTTCCTTTTGTTTTTGTTAGTTTTGTTTTTACTGAGACTTTAAGTTTTTCCTCTTTATTTTTATGAGTATGCTTGTCAACTTTCTTTGTGGTTACTGTGAAATTTACCCTTATCTTTCTAGGTTTGAAGCAGTCTATTATTAGCTGGTATCGCCTTGCCTTTCTCTCCATTAGAATGTTCTATATTAATACAATTTATTCCATCTTTTACTGGTCTGATGTTATTGTCATTCACAGATTAACTGCTCTGATTACCCGTTGTATTTCTTTTGGTTTTGGATAGTCCTCGAGAGGTCATTTCTTAGACTGGTATCTGGCTGGTACGATCTTACATCCTAGATTCAGCCTGTGAGCTGATTTGTTTATTCTTAGTTCGAAGAACTCCCTTTAATAATTCTTGTAAATTTGGTTTGGTTTTTACATATTTCCTTAATTTCTGTTTATCTGGAAATGACCTAATTTCACCATCATATCTGAACGAGAGTTTTGCAGAATATATTTTTATTTACTGGCAAATTTTTTCTTTCAATGTTTTATGTATGTCTTCCCATTGCCTTCTTGCCTGCATGGTTTCTGCCGAATACTCTGAGCTTAGTCTTATTGATTCTCCTTTCTATGTGACTTCTTGTTTTTCATGAGCTGCTCTCAGGATTCTTTTTTTGTCTTTGATTTTAGAGAATGTGATTATGATATGTCTTGGTGATTTTCTTTTGGGATCTCTCCTATATGGGGTTTGTTGAGCTTCTTGGAGGGACAGCTTTTCATCTTTCCTGATATTGGGGAAGTTTTCTGTCAGAATTTCTTCAATGATCCTCTCTTTTTTTTTTTTGTTTTCTCCCCGTGTTCTGGAACCCAATCACTCGCAGACTTTTGTTTTTGATTGCATCCCACATAAGTCTCAGGACCTCTTCATTTTTCTTTGTTCTTTTTTCTGAGTTTTCTTCAGAGTTGTATCCAATTTTTTGTCTTCAATTCCACTGATCCTGTCTTCCACCCTTTCAGATCTGCTCCTCAGCCCTTCTCTGACACTGTCCATTTCTGAAATGTTGTTGTTTATCTTTTGGATTTCTAATTGTTTTTGTATAATTTCTAGTTGTGAATTTATTTTGGCATTTTGTTCCTGCATTATTTTCCTGAATTATTCCATTTTCTTGCCTGTATTTTCCATGAATTTGT
>NW_004444080.1:6925043-6945167 GCF_000243295.1 Trichechus manatus latirostris
AGAAACTGAGTAATGAAGAAAGACAAAAAGGGAAAAAGAGGGAAAAGAAAACAAAACAAGTGAAAAAAAAGAAGAAAAGCCCCCCAAAAACCAGAAAAAAAAAAAAAAAACATGAAAAAAGAAATGCCCTCAGGGATCCCTCTGTGCTTCTGGGCAAGCTGAGGGGGTAGGTCCAAAGCCGCGTAGCACTGCCCGGCCAGAACAAGCTCCTAACTCGAGAAAAGAAAAAGAAAACAAACAAACAATTCAAAGCAAGCAAACAAACAAAAAAAGCCCAGGCATCCCACCAGCATGGCAGCACAGACCAGGAAGCAGTTCCACACTCTAACAGAGCTCCGCAGCCCCTTACAAAGGAGCAAAGATGGCACACGGAGCCAGGTATTTGAGCTAAAGGAGGGGGAGGTGGTGAGAGGTAAGGAAGAAATCAAAAGAAGCGGAAAAAAAGCAACACCATCAGCCAACAAATGGCACTCAGAGAGCCAGCCAATTCGGGTGGGGGGAATCCAAGCAGCAGGTACTTCCCAGACAAGAGACTGTGGCTATGGGAAGCAGAGGAGACTGAGTAGGGGTGAAGAAGTGTGGGGGGTGGGAAAGCTTATATCGCCAATTATCGGTTGTTCTGTCTCCTGCTGGAAGATCCGTGAAGCTGCTTTCTCGTATGCCCTATTTGCTGGTCTCTGATAGGAGTCCAAGATGGCAAATCTGCACTGCATTAGCTGATAGGGGACCTCTGCATGAACCTCTCCTCGCTCTCCATTCTCTGTCAGTTTTCTCACTCCGTTTGGTGCTTGGCTGAGTTCTTCACCTGTTCATTTGATGTTTTACGGTTTCAGGATTGTTGTTTTCTCTGTTTGGCTTAGTTTTTTGGATCATTGCTGTAGAGGGATGGCGTAGTGCTTCTGCCTAGAGCGCCATGTTGCCAAAAGTCCTGTGGTTTTGATTTCTTGACTGCTGATTCCATGGGTGATGAATGTGGATCTAAGTAAAATGAAATCCTTGACAACTTCAATATTTTCTCCAGTTTTCATGATGTTGCTTATTGATTCAGTTGTGAAGATATTTATTTTCTTTATGTTGAGGTGTAATCCATACCGAAGGGTGTAGTCTTTGATCTTCTTCAGTAAGTGCTTCAAGTCCTCTTTACTTTCAGCAAGCAAGGTCCTGTCATCTGCATAATGCAGGTTGTTAATAAGTCTTCCTCCAATCCTGATGTAGTATTCTTCTGCATATAGTCTAGCTTCTCGGCTTATTTGTTCAGCATACAGATTGAATAAGTAGGGTTAAAGGATACAATCCTGATACACATCTTTCTTGACTTTAAACCACGCAGTATCCCCTTGTTCTGCTTGATCTACTGCCTTTGATCTATGTACAGGTTCCTCATGAGCACAATTATGTATTCTGGAATTCCCATTCTTTGCAGTGTTATCCATAATTTGTTATGATTCATACAGTTGAATACTTTTGCATAGTTAATAAAATATAGGTAAACACCTTTCTGGTATTCTCTGCTTTCAGCAAAGATCCATCTGAGATTAGCAATGATGTTTTCTGAATCCAGCTTGAATTTATGGCAGTCCCTATCCATGTACCGCTGCAACAGCTTTTGAGTTATCTTCAGCAAAATTTTACTTGAATGTGATAATAATGATATTGTTTGATAATTTCCGCATTCTGTTGAATCACCTTTCTTTGGAATGGGCTGCATCCATCTGTTGAAACATCTCAACTGATATTGTGTCAATTCCTGAAGCCTTGTTTTTAGCCAGTGCCTTCAGTGCAGGTTGGACTTCTTCCTTCAGTACCATTGGTTCTTGATCATATGCTACCTCATGAAATGGTTGAAAGTTGACCAATTCTTTTTGGTACAATGACCCTGTGTATTCTTTCCATCTTCTTTTGATGTTTCCTGTGTTTTTCAATATTTTGCCCATAGAATCCTTTAAAATTGCAAGTTGAGACTTGAATTTTTTCTTTAGTTCTTTCAACTTGAGAAATGCCATGCGTGTTCTTCCCTTTCGGTTTTCTAACTCCAGGTCTTTATACGTTTCATTATAATCCTTTTTTTTTTTTTTTGTGCCACCCTTTGAAATCTGTTCAACTGTTTTACTTCATCATTTCTTCCATTTGCTTTAGGTACTCTATATTCAAGAGCAAGTTTCAGAATCTCTCCTGACATCCATGTTGGTCTTTTCTGTCTTTTTCATGACCTTTTGCTTTCTTCATGTATGATGTCCTTGATGTCATCCCACAACTCTTCTGGTTTTTATTCATTAGTATTCAGTGTATCAAATCTATTCCAGAGATGGTCTTCAAATTTAGGTGGGATATACTCAAGATGGTATTTTCTTTAATAAGTAGGAGAAACAAAACTATCAGTTATCTTGTATATATTAAACTGGTCATATATAAGAAGTGCTTGATTTTACAGTGGATACAGTGAAGATTTAAGAGGGAAGGTATTCAAGCAAGTGCCAGCATTAACTATATGGTAGGTTATCTTTATTGAGTTGTTCAATTCCTAACCGGAAGTTTGACAATTCGAACCCACTACCCACTCCTCAGGAGAAAGATGTGGCAGTTTGCTTCTGTAAAGATTTACAGCCTTGGAAACCTCATGGGGCAGTTCTATTCTTTCCTATGGGGTCACTGTGAGTTGAAATCAACTCAATGGCAATGGATTTAGTTTTGGTTGGCATCTTAACTGAGAATGAATTGGTATATTAGAGAAAAAGTGCAACTCCAATCTCAGAGAATAATAGCACAATAAAAACATTTAACTGTTCAAATTTACAAAATACAAACTCACTTTCTTAGTTTGATTTTGCATAATGCATTCCAATTTCTTCCAGTGTCTTAGATCTTTTACTTTAAATAGTCTTCTGATGCATTACACCAATACAATCTTGACAATTAACTGAGATTTCTGGCTGACAGAATGTCAACTGAAATACAGTTCCTTGAATGTGTATTTGGTAATATGGGGCCAGAAGTTCTTACAAAACGGAGTTATTTAGGTCTATGAACGTTTACGTTGGCAGTTTTCTAAAATTATATCATTGATAGTGGAACAGATTTTGCCCATGCCATCTGATATTGTTCAGAAATTTTAATTTTACAAATGAAAAACTTGTTGATAATACCTCGTGCTAAGACTGCTGAAATGTATTTCTCCAATAAACATTACGATTTAGTTATTTTCTCAAAAATATGTTGCTTGATTATCTCAGCTATAGGATAAGACACATGTATTTTACTGCCATTTCCTTACTGAGCCTAATTTACCATTTGTCAGCACTTAAAAAAATGGTATAACCAGCAAATCAACTTAATTGCACTAAGGAAATTTGCATTATGGCAGCAGACAGAAATGTCTTTTATTCCAATGACACAATAAGAAAGATAATTGTCATAAAACAAACATAATGCAAGAAAAATGTACTCAAAATATTTTTGGAGAAGACCCAGGTTGTATCTCTGAGTTGCTGCCAAATCTATTTGTTGCTATTTAATATTATCCACTGTCATAATAACCTGTTATCATTATCAAAATGATCAGCTCTGCAGTTAATTTGATTTAATCACTAAGTCAAGAAAAAGCAACAGATTGACAGTTTATTTTGCAGCCAGGGTGTTATATCATTTTAACATGGCTCTGATTGTCCAAACTTCTGCTCAGGATACTTAAGCATGATTAACACAGAGATAGGATAGCAGATTTTTAATGAATGGTTTACATACCATAGAATATTGTATCTATTTTATATTGTGAGATACAAAACATAAAAGCCAAAACAACTTGGATATTGGAATCAGACTGCACTATTTTCAGATCCTGGTGCTACCACTACTTAGAAGCTTTTTGAATCTTGGTGTCCCATTTTCAGAATATTTTTAGGAAAAAGAATAATAATGTGTGAGGAGTGTTTTTGCAAAAGTGAGAAAAAGGGCATTGCCGGGTGGAGACTCACGCACTGTGACTGAGAGCCTGATCCCCAAAGGCAGACAAAACCCACTCTACCACAAATTACCTCTGTGCTTTTGCCAAATTATTTCATCTCTTTAATCATAAGTTTCACATACTGAAAATGGAAAATAAGGAGCCCTGGTGGATAGTGGTTAAGTGCTCAGCATCTAACCTATAGGTGAGTAGCTGAAACCCACCAGCTGCTCCTTAGGAGAAAGACGTGGCAATCTACTTCCATATACATTGTTGTCGTTCCATGATAGCTACCTCATGCATGAGAAGGAAACATTGCCCAGTCCTGCATCATCCTCATGACCATTGCTATGTTTGAGCCCATTGTTGCAGCCAGTGTCAGTCCATCTCATGGACTGTCTTCCTCTTTTTCACTGACCATATACTTTTCCAAGCATGATGTCCTTCTCCAGGGACTAGTCCCTCCTGATAACATGTCCAAAGTATATGAGATGAAGTTTCAACATCCTTGCTTCTAAGAAGCATTCTGTCTGTGCTTCTTCCAAGACAGATTTGTTCCTTCTTCTGGCAGTCCATGGTATATTAAATTATTCTTCACCTATACCATAATTCAAAGGTATTCATTCTTCTTCAGTCTTCATTATTAGTTGCCCAGCTTTTGCATGCAAATGAAGCGACTGAACATATCATAGTTTAGGTCAGGAGCATCTTAGTCCTCAAAGTGATGTCTTTGCTTTTTAATACTTTTTAGCACTTTTTTTGCCACAGATTTGCCCAATGCAATACATTGTTTCATTTCTTGACTGCTGCTTCCGTGGGTGTTGATTGCAGATCCAAGTAAAATGAAATCCTTGACAACTTCAGTTTTTAATCTCCTTATCATGATGTTTCTTACTGGTTCAGTTGTGAGGATTTTTGTTTTCTTTATGTTGAGGTGTAATCCATAGTGAATGCTGTAGTCTTTGATCTGCATTAGTATGTGCTTCAAGTGTCATCTGCATATTGCAGTTGTTAATGAGTCTTCATCCAATTCTGATGTTACATTCTTATACTCCAGCTTCTCAGATTATTTGTCAAACATACCTATTAAGTATAAGTATGGTGAAAGGATACAACCCTGACACATGGCTTTCCTTATTTTAAACCAAGCAGTTTTAATTTTAAACCATGAATTTGTTTAATTTTCCTCAGCTTCAACTTGAACTTGCATATAAGCAATTGATGATCTGTTCCTCAGTCCTCCCCTAGCTTTGTTCTGATTGATGATATTGAGCTTCTGCATTGTCTTTTTCCACAGATGTAGTAGATTTTGATTTCTGTATATTCCATCCAGTAAGGTCCACGTGTATAGTCTTTGTTTATGTTGTTGAAATAAAGGTATTTGCAATGAAGTCATTGGTCTTGCAAAATTCTACCAGGTGATGTCTGATGTCGTTTGTACCACCAAGGCCATATATTCCAACTACAGATCCTTCTTCTTTGTTTCCAAATTTTGAATTTCAATCACCAGTAATTATCAACGCATCTTAACTGCATGTTTGACCAATTTCAAACTGCAGAAGTTGGTAGAAATCTTCAATTTCTTCATCTTTGGCAGTAGTAATTAGAGGATAAATTTGAATAATAGTTACATTAACTGGCCTTCTTCGCAAATATATGGATACTATCCCATCATTGACATCACTGTACTTCAGGATAAATCTTGAAATGTTCTTTTTGACGATGAATGCTACACCATTCCTCTTCAATTTGTCATTTCTGGTATAGTAGACCATATTATTATCTGATTCAAAATGGCCAATACCAACAAGGAAAGGTCATGGAAGCTCCATAGACACATCCAAACTCCCTGAGGGACTGAATTGCTGGGTGGAGGGCTTTGGGGACCATGATCTCAGGGAACACAGTTTATAAAGACAATGTTCTACATTCTACCTTGGTGAGTAGCGTCTGGGGTCTTAAAAGCCTGTAAGCAGCCATCTAAGATACTCCACTGGTCTCACCCCTTTGGGAGCAAGGGAGAATGAAGAGAACAGGATACAAGGAAAAGATTAGTCCAAAGGACTAATGGACCACAGCTACCAAGGCCTCCACCAGATGAGTCCAGTACAGCTAGATGGTGCCCGGCTACCACCACTGACTGCTCTGACTGGGATCACAACAGAAGGTTCTGGACAGAGCTGGAGAAGGATGTAGAACAAAATTCTAACACACACAAAAAAGACCAGATTTATTGGCCTAAAGGAGACTGGAGAAACCCCGAGAGTATGGCCCCCAGACACCCTTTTAGCTCAGTGGTGAAGTCACTTCCGAGGTTCACCCTTGAGCCGGAGAGTGGACAGCCCCATAAAACAAAATGGGCAGGAGGGGACAAGAAAGCTGGTAATAGGGAACCTAAGCTTGAGAAGGAGAGAGTGCTTTTATGTTGTTGGGTTGGTAACCAATGTCACAAAACAATATGTGTACTAATTGTTTAATGAGAAGCTAGTTTGTTCTGTAATGTAAACCTTCATCTAAAGTACAATAAAAAAAGAATTAAAAAAAAAAATTACAATTCTAAAAAAAAAGAAAAAGATTACTGCCTTGGAAATCCAGAGCAGTTTTTCTCTGACCAACAGGGTTGCTATGAGTCAGAACCAACTTGACGGCTATGGGTTTTTTTTTTTTTTTGTCTGTTTTTGTTTTTAATGGAAATTATTCCTGCCATATTTTAGAGCACATACATTTTCCAGGCACAATGCTTTCATGGAATTAATAATTTAATAGAAAAATAACAGTACCTAATACATAGGGTTATGTTGTGTATTAAAGAAATCAATTCCTATTTATTTTATGGCCACTGAAATATGCTTTTGTACAAGAATGCTGGCTATTGTTATTATTACAGGAGAGAAACCTTAAAGGTATAGGAATTTAAAGAGATAGAAGTATTAGAGTTAGGCTTAGTGAAATAATATGTTGTCCTGAGTGATGGAAATAGAAAGACAAATAAAGAGATGGGTGGGGTGATGGGTGATGTCTCTAATCAGTTTGCCTTGAGCAGAGAATATGGATAAGCAGTGAAACAAAAAACAGACTTGAAAGTTTGATTGAACATTATGGAAGACACTGAGCAGCAGGCTGAGCAGTCTTGCTTTATTCTCTGAGGAACAGGGGCTGGTAGATGTCTTCACTTGTAGAAATACAGTGAGTGGCCAATTAGATTTCATTTCACCTTACTTTAAAGAATGTGGAATTTTTTTACACAACATCCATGTCAAATGTTTGTTGAAGGATGCATGTTTTAAAAATATAATTAGGCCTATTGCCATATCATATACAATAGATTTATGGTTTTCTTGCATATCACTCTCAGAAGAAAATAGCCTTGAGCAAAGTTAGACCTTTCCCGCGTAGTAAACTGTTGTTTCCTTCTCCTTGTCTCTATTTTATCTTATCTGAAAATGTAAAGCTGCAACTTCAAAGTCATTAGGAATAGAGAGTCTGTCCTACACTTGAATATCCTTCATATGAAGTGCACTCCAGAGGAAAAATTTAATGATTATAGTACCAGACTGATGCTCTCAACACCCCTGAAATTCTGGCATGAAGGTCATTCTACGAGGAGTTACAAGAAGCAGAAGCACACAGCTCCCCTCAAACCTCCGAGTAAGCTCCTCAATTGGTTGCTTCCTGAGGTAAATCTGATTCTTAGTCTTGATTCCTTGTCAGGGAAACATCCCTCTACTTTTATTTTGAATTTAGTATGTAGCCGACTTTAGAAAGAAGAAGTTTAGATATAAACAACCTCTGCTTCCAAGAGAAGTAGAATTATCAAGGTTGTAGACACTGGATTTCTAATTGCAACCTACCAACTAATTTTGAAATTTGAATGCTCTCGTCTCAATAGGTACTTCCCTCCTCTATAGGGTTAAGTGCAAAAGGCACACAGTAACTGCATGTGCAGAGGCATAGATTACTCCCTGTGCCGCCAACCAAAAGTGCTCTGCCAGGCTTTACTAAAGATGTGGTTATAATATTTTTTATTTTATACTTTCTTTGCCTTGTACAAAAAAGTATAAGTTGCCTCTTTGTATATATATATATATTTATATTTCTAATAAAAAATTGTTTAACCCATCATCTAACTCAGTTAAGTGGAAGGAGTATTCCCTTAGTGAAGAGAGATTAAAAAGAAATATGGGCATACTGGGAGGAAAAGAGTAGCAGGCAAAATTAATTAGGAGAGACTGAATGATACCGCAAAGATTAGAACACTATCCCAAGGCAGCCTTTGGATGACCTGAGGACATAAGAGCGGACACAATAAGAAAAATAAAATTTCCTAAACTCTGCCAAGGTCAGTAATACTAAATTGATAACTCCAAGTAAATTTACAGTTTTACTATCGAATTCTGACTTCAGATGTTTAGATTTATAAAGACCACCACATTCAAACCCACAGTAAAAAAACTAGTAAGTATCAGATACATAACCTCCTAAAAATAATGAATCATTCCTATTTTGTTCTGTAATCAACAATTATCCTGTAACTGTACTCCTCATATTTACATTTTAACCTAAGTCATTGTAGTGAAACTCACAAAACTGGCTGGAAAGAAGGTGTTAGATATGAGGGAAATTTTAACAAGAAAAATAGCTTATTTTTTTTCAAAATGTTATCTAGGAGATTTAGAGGGATATAAGATTCCACGTAAGAAGACAGGAAGTTGCCACAACTCTAATTTCTTTCCTTAAATCATAAACTAAAAAAACAACCAGTTGTGATCAAGTTGGTTTCAACTCATAACTGCATGTGTTTCAGAGTAGAACTGTGCTTCATAAGGTTTTCAGTGGCTGATTTTTCAGAGGCAGATTGAAGGCCGGTCTTCCAGGGTGCCTCTAGGTGAGTTCGAACCACCAACCTTTTGGCTAGTTGTTGTGTGCTTACCTTTTGTCTACCCAGGGACCTTCTACATATCTACTACAATCCTATCCTTTCTAGTTATTCTGTCATTAAAATAAAAGAATGTAAATCCTAGAATTTCTTGTCCAGGTTGCAATAATATGGACATACTATAAATAAAGTAAGAAAGTTTACTATTTGTTTTCAGAACCATTACCTGCTGGCCTTTAAGATCATAATTATTTCTTGTAGTCCTTGAGCCGTGCTTGTTAACATTCAGGATATTTGTTAACACATGCCAGCATGCAATTTTCTCAAATTTGGAGGCTGTTTATTCATGAGTTAAACAAAGAGATTCAAATTCAGACATACTAATTTTCATGTTATCTTTCCTAAATTATCTTAACCTCCAAGAAATTCAGTTAAATATGATGTATAAGATGTATAGATGTATAAGATGGAAAAACCAGCACTGATCTCGTTGGAAAAACCTGAGCATTTAAATGAGATAATAAGTATTAAAAAACCTAGCACAATGCCTGCAACATGGTAGGTACTCAATAAATGTGTGTTATTTCAGGAAATTACATTTGTATCTCTGTATCATTGTAGGAATGATTGGCTTCCTTTTATCAATAGTATATAGAAATTTATTTGTAGTCCTGGTAGACCATTTCCATGAAAATTGACCCACTGATCAAGTTTTATTTCTTCTCATAATTCTATAAAACAGTGTATCCGTAGAGTCTTATGAAAAAGATTATATTTTACTTAAACCAAACCAAGCCAGTTGCTGTCAAGTCAGTTCCAACTCATGGTGACCCCATGTGTTGCAGAGTAGAACTGTGTCTGTAGGATTTTTAAGATCGTAACTTTCTGGAAGCAGATTGTCAGGCCTATGTTCCAAGGTGCCTCTAGGTGGGTTCAAACCACCAACTTTTCAATTAGCAGTCAAGCACTTAACCATTTACGTGAATCAGGGACTATATTACTCAGAATTTTACTAGAAGAGAATAAAAAGCTTCTATATCCAATAAACAACTTTTAATTAAATGAAATTTCTTTTGAGTCAATTTAGAATGTAATTCTAGGCTCTTAATTCTAAGATGCCTAGTTGTTATTTTTAAACGAGCTCTGCTATTTTCTTTGGTTAATGTTATCCTCAGTATCCATATTGCAGGACTGTGATATAAACCAAAACCACTGGTAATAATATCCTTGTCTGTTTTGTCTAATAACAAGTGTCTTGTTTCCAAGATCAGGCCATTGAGAAATGGTAGCGGGAGGCTATGTCTTTTTTTCATTCTGTTGCACTCTTTACCTCTACAGATGATCCACTACTTTAACAGCCTACACGCTGGCAATGTGTACTGTGATCACTCCCCTTAACGTTAGAGAGAAAGCTTGAAATAGCACTAAGTATAAGGCTAGATATGGGAAAGAAAGATGAGAGCTTTAACTAAGAAGTCAGACAAATTCATGTCGCTGCTTTACATTAGCCATACAGCTTTCCTTAAGATGTACCATTGTTTTTAGATAAATAAATACCAAGGAGTAAGATTTAAAAAATAACTTGCTACCTATTACTATACAACTGCTAGCAATATATGAATGTGCTAACTCTACAGCAAATTCACTAAGATTTGGTATTCAAATAAAAAGATATATATATATATAACTCTAAGAGTTATAATGGAAAATAATGGAGAATAATTATTTATAATTAAATATTGTGAAGTTTTAGGGGAGAGAAATGGTGCCAAAATTTATTCACAGAAAAAATTGTAATACTAGAATAAATAAATCTTCTTTCATTATATATTACTCCCTTCATAATCTTCCTTCCTTCTGTAAAAGCATTAGATTTCATGATATAACACTACCTTATAAACTTTATTAATAGTTTTGATCCTTGCTAATAAATCACATTGAAGTTGACAAAGCCCTAACTTTTGTTAAACCTGACAGTCTGCTCTCAAGAAGCTAGGTATTATCTGAGAACATTTCAAAACAGTGTTAACTGTTCTCTTTAAATTTATGACTACTAGTCTCATATTTAAGGAGCCCTGTTGGCACAATTGTTAGGCATTTAGCTGCTAACCCAAAGGTTGGAAGTTGGAACCTACCCAGTGGCTCCACAGGAGAAAGACCTGGGAATTTTCTCCTGCATTGACTACATCCTATAAAACCCTATGGGGTAGTTCTACTCTGTCACATAGGGTTTCTCTGAGTCGAAATCGACTTAACAGCACTTAACAACAACAGTCTCATATTTGCATCCAGCACTAATAAGTTATACCACTAAAATTCCTTACTAGATTTGTTTTCACATTTTCTACATTCAAAGGCAATATTTTTTTTCTAATGATTATATCATCTCTGATGACAGACAAATTTAGATGGTTCTGGAGGCTCTATTCCCCTTTGCAATTCAAAGGGGAGCTCTCTCAGCTGGACACAAAGGTCTTTGGTTGATGCCAGCATTCCTGGCAAGGCAAGACTTTTCCCAGAGCCCTCAGTATGCAGAACTTGACCGAACGATTACACTGTCCAGTATTCTTCAAGATCCCTTGAAATATTTCCTGTTATTTAGAGAAACATCTTAGGCTAAAATCTGAATATATCACATGGTATGGTTCATAATTCTTAACTCTGTTGGAGTACCTTCTCTTACAAGTCCATCTGTATTCCCCCTGGGCCTTCTCAGTTGAAACCTTAAATACGTGTTCATTAAAGTTCTTTGTCCAGCCTATGCTTTGGGATGAGAGTTTTGGTGACTGAATGCACTCCACTATGTTTCTGCTTCTAAGATTTTCCCCAGTAAGTGTATGACAGTGTGTTCCGATACACTAGGATGATAAACTCTTTTGTAGTGAGAAACTAGAAACAACCTCTTGTAAACTCATTAATCTTTTTTTTTCTTTTTTTCCACCAAACCTACCAATAGAGACAGTTTAGGCTATACTTAAGAGTGAGTTCTCTGGAGCCCACCTTCTGTGTTTATATGTCAGTTCTGTCAATCATCAGCCATGTGATCCTTAGTGAGCTGTTTTTGTTGTTGCTTTTCTGTGCCTCTCTTTCCTCGTATGTAAAACAGTAAAAATACATAATTTGTAAGATTGTAGTGAAGATTAAATTAACATATGTATATCACTTAAAACGTGGCCCAACATATAATAAACCAATACTAGTGCTCGATAAAGGAGCTCAGGTGGCACAATGGTTAAGCACTCAGCTGTTAACCGAAAGATCAGAACCCACCAGCAGGTGTGCAGGAGAGAAGACATGGCGATCTGCTCCCATAAAGATTACAGCCTAAGAAACTGTATGGGGCAGTTATACTCTGTCGTATAGGGTCTCTATGAGTTGGAATCAGCTAGATGCCCCACAATAACAGTATTTGTTAAATGAATAAAGCTTATCTTCAACTGTAACCACATTCTCTGTTTCTTACTATCACAATGGAGAATGGAAGAAGAAACCCTGTCAAAGGCCAGCTCCTCCTCTTCGCACTGGATCTGATCTTGTTTGGTTTATAAGGACTTAACTCCTGCCAGCATTCCCTCTTTCTGCTATCCTCAATCCCCATCCCACCATCTTGATTATTCTGATTAGCATAAAACATTCTTTATGTCTCTCTAATAAAAATATGTCTCCTTGTGACATATCCTTTCCATCTACCCATTCACTTATCTTCTCCTTTTAACAACAAAATTAATAAAAATAAATTGGTTGCAGCAAATTGGATTTCCAAAAATGTCCACAGCAACATTTCTGGTTTTACTTGCACCTCCAGAACCTTAGTTGTCCTATCTAGAAATGGGCTTATTTTCCCTCTCCTTGAATCCTGTGGGACTGTGTTACTGTCACTGTGAATAGGAAGTAAGTAGTCATGTCATGTGATTTCTGAGACCAGGTGATAAAGGGTAGCGCTTTTTCTCTGTTAGGATGCTTACCCGTGGAATGCAGCCACCCTGCTGTGAGGAAGCCCAGGCCATGTGGAGATGTCAAGTATAGGGGTTCTGATCAACATTCCCAAATAAGGTCGACCTTCAGCCACCTTCAACCTCCAGACATGTGAATGAGCAAAATTTAAGGTAATTCCAGCCCCAAGCCTTTGACTTTTCCAGTTTAAACTCTCAGATATTATGGAGGAGAAACAAGCTGCCATCTTTGTGCTCTGTTCAAATTCCTGACCCACAGAGTGCCTGAACATAATAGATTATTGTTTTTATGCCACTGAGTTTTGGGGTACATTGTTACATGATCATAACTAAGGCACTTGCTTGCTCACTACCTATTTTTCTCACCTATGTTTTTCATTCGTCCCACTTGACTCTGCCTTTTAACCTTGCAACTACCTTAAATTTACTTTTGTTAAGGCAAAGTCTACTCTTTGCTTGGTTAGTTGGCTTGTTTTCCTCCTTCAAGTTATTTATATGAAATTCTTTCAATAAATATGTGTCAATCCTTAGCTATCAATCTCTAGTGAAGAGTAAAATGGTAAAAGGGTGAATAGAAGATAGCATGTGTGGACTGGGGCTTCTTGACAGTAGGGTAACTTTACATGGGGACTCATCAGTTTCCATTAGGAAATGCCAAATTGACAGAGATTTTAAAAGTATAAGAAGATAAGATTGAAGGAGTCATTCACAAGTTATAAAATATAACTAATAGGATTTCTAGGACAATATAATGAAAATGAATAATAAATAAAAATAAATGAAGGAATAATAAATGAATAAAATTTCCTAAAGGTGAAGCAACCTTCTTCATTTTACTTGTGACATGCAGATTTACCTACTATTATTTCCCCAAACTATCTAACTCATACACAAACAGAAAAAGTAAAAATCAGTGTTAATTCTCTTCTTCCTACTCTTTTTTTTTTTGAAAAAAGGGTGACTTAATTATTTTTTAATAATCAGGATGTATTACTCTTATAAGTTAAAATAAAAATTCAAAAGAAATGTGGTTATTTAAAAAAGTGTATTATAAATGTTAATATATAATTCCCTTTCTTTACAGCACTGTCATTTCAGATTCTTACTTATAGCTGTGAATCTAAAGAAATTGGAATATGGCTAATCATCCTTCCCTATAGGGATTCATAGCATTTGATATATTTATTACTGGCACTGACAAGAAAATTAATTTTAGCTTCCAAAAAGTAGGACATTGTCTATTTATAATTTATTAACATGCTGTAACTTAGATTTTTAAATTTTTTTCTGCTTTAAAACAAATGATGATGGATTTAAATAACTTTTTTCTTTGACTATACCTTTTATATTGTAATGTCACTCAACACTTTGAATGGGATGTTAGGAATTATATAGTTTTTGCTAGTGGCAGATATCTGCTCTGTCATTACTTTTATATACATAGTTTGGTATATTTCCAAGGTTCTAAATTAAATAATTTCATAATTAAGTGCAATGAAAGCATCTTCTCTCTTTCTGAAATATAAATCATTTCAGAATTTTGGAACATTCTGTTATGGATTGAATTATGTTCCCCAAAAATGTGTGCCAACTTGGCTAGTCCATGATTACCAGTATTGTGTGATTGTCCACCATTTTGTCATCTGATGTGATTTTCCTGTGTGTTGTAAATCCTACTTCTGTGATGTTAACGAGGCAGAATTAGAGGCAGTTATGTTAATGAGGCAGGACTCAATCGGCAAGATTAGATCATGTCTGAAGCCAATCTCTTTTGAGATATAAAAGCAAAAAGCTAGCAGAGAGACATGGGGACCTCATACCACCAAGAAAAAAGAGACAGGAGAATAGCACATCCTTTGGACCCTGGGTCCCTGTGTTGAGAAGCTTCTCAACCAGGGAAGATTGATGACAAGGACCTTCCCCCAGAGCTGACAGAAAGAGAAAGTCTTCCCCTGGAGTTGGCACCCTGAATTCAGACTTCTAGAGACTGTGAGAGAAAGCCATCCACTTGTGGTATTTCTGTTATAGCAGCACTAGATAACTAAAACACAAACTAATACTGGTCATTATCAGTAACAGCACTACTGACAAATTTGTGAATTTAAGTATCACTACCTGGGGTCTCCATGAGTCAAAATCAATTTGAAGGCAAGTACAGCAACGTTTGTATACAACTACCTTTTTTTTTTCCAGATCCTTTTTGTTAGTCACTACATATCAACAATTCTTTGACCTTTCCAGGACCTTCAATACATTGACCTTAATCATTTTTTTTTAATTCTATCTCCTCATCCCCCTTTTTGTCTTACTCCATTTTGTGTTCCATCACTATTATCATTTTCTTGCATACTTTGATCTCTCTAGCCTCATTATTCCTCCATCAAACACACAAGGCAAATACCTTGGACTGGTTAATTCTAACTCTCTGCCAATTTCATGTCTACATAAGAAAAGCAGCTCAATATAGATGGAAACGTGCACACATACATGCAAACACGAAGATGGCAGCTAATCTCACTTTATACTTTGACCACATATCTCAAGGAAGTCCTCAGAAATGTCCAGCAATCCCACTCCATTCACAAGACAATTCACCATCAGTCACAGTTAACTTTCTTATACTTTTTCATTTCTACTCAAACTCTAGTAACCCCTCTCCTCATTATAAACTTATGATTTTTCTTCTTATTTCACTGCAAGTAAAAACAATCAGAGGAGAAGGTTCTTGCCTTTGCACTACTAGATATGACAACTGTGTATTTGTAGTCTTCCTCTGCCCTTCTACTAGCAGGAATAATTGTCCCATCTCCCTTCAAAAGTCAAGTCTTACAATTGCGTATTAAATTTCTTCACCTGCAATCACACCCTCACTCTCCTGTTGCTCCTCTCTACTTGACTGTGCTCATATAAACGATGAAATGTACACAAATAGTCTTTCTTGAAAACAAAAAACAAACACCTCTTTCACCTTATATCATCCTCCAGCTACTGAAATCTTTCTTTTAGATCATTACTGCCAAAATATTTTGAGTTCACTTTCCAAGGTAAAATAGCTTGCTATTATAAAATAGTTGGAGTAATTAGTTAATTGTAAACTAATTGGAATAAAATAGACTAGTTTTTTTCCACTTCTTTATCTCCTATTGTCTCTTGAACACACCACACTTTCACAAAACGACACTCATCAAGGTAACTCTATTAGTTTTTTCAGGGCTGCCTCAGCAAAATACCAGAATGTGGGTGACTAAAAAGAACAAAATTTATTGTCTCAAATTTCTGGAGGATAGGAGTCCAAATTCAGGGAGTTGTCAGGGCCATGGTCTCTCTCTGTCTGCTCTAGAGGAGGATCCTCCTTTGTCTCTTCCATTTTCTGGCAACCCCAGTGGTTCTTAAGTATCTGTTGGCTTGCAGATGCGTCTTCCAATGGCCACCATTCCTCTGTGTCTGTTCTTTTATAAAGACAGCACTCAGGTGGGATTAAGAACTCCTCTACTCCTGTATGATCTAATATGTATTAACTTAATGACTATCTTCAAAGATCCTATTTCCAAACAAGTTCATTTTCACAGGTATTTTGAGTTAGAACTTCAATCTATGTTTTGAGGAGACATAATTCAGTCTGTAATCATTATTAATAATGACTATGCTTCTCCTGTGGTTAATTCTCAGTGTTCAAATAAGATGAGCAGCAGCTTTTGAAGAATTGATCATCTCCTTCTAGATACACTTCTTTTACTTGAATTCTAAGACACTCAACTCCTAACCAAAATGTCAGCAGTTCAAATCTACCAGCCACTCCTTGGAAACCCTATGAGGCAGTTCTACTCTGTCCTAGGGTGTTGCTATGGGTCAAAACTGAATCGAGAGCAACAGGTGTTTACTCTCTAAGTATTCTCCTTTTTCATATATCTAACAACTCTAGTTTTGATTTTAAAAGAAATTAAAGCAAAGACATTTTGCCATTAAAATAAAACATTTAAATTCATCGGTCTCCTTTGCTATTTAGTCTTCTCAAATTTTAAAGACCACTTACTAGATTATATATTTAGTTTAATCTTCTGCATAAGACTTTTCAGGAACGCAAAATTTGTTGTTAGGTGCTGTTAAGTCAGTTCCAACTCATAGTGACCCTATGTACAACAGGATGAAACACTGCCCAGTCCTGGGCTATCCTCACAATCATTGCTACGTTTGAGCCCATTGTTGCAGCCACTGTGTCAATCCATCTCATTGAGATCTTCCTATTTTTCACTGACCTTCTACTTTACCAAGCATGATGTCCTTCTCCAGGGACTGGTCTCTCTTGATAACATGTCCAAAGTATGTGAAACGAAGTCTCACCACCTTCATTTCTAACAAACATTCTGACTGTACTTCTTCCAAGACAAATTTGTTTGTTCTTCTGGCAGTCCATGGTATATTCGATATTCTTTGCCAACACCATAATTCAAATGTGTCAGTTCTTCTTTGGTCTTCCTTATTCATTGTCCAGCTTTCGCATATATACGAGGTGATTGAAAAGACAATGGCTTAGGTCCGGTGCACCTTAGTCCTAAACTGACTTTAAGATTTTAAAAAGGTCTTTTGCAGCAGATTTTCCTAATGCAAGATGTCATTTGATTTCTTTCTTTTTTTCTTTTTTTTTAATAATACACCTGCTTCTCACTTATCCACACGGTTAGGTTCCAAAGACCAGGTTGTTAGGCCAAAATCGTTATGCCATGTCCCATCTTCAGTGCCAGTGTACCCATGGTTGCTCATCACCTATTGGGCACCCCTGGTACGTCTTGAGATGCGCATGGTGTAGCGGGCCCATCTTCTCCACCACACCTTCCCTACCACCTTGGGGCCTGTGGGGATTGAGGGTAGTGGTGGTGGTGGTTGCAGATTGCTCACTGCCTCCAGAGTAGTTGGACCCCACCATCACTTGGCCACACTCCAGACCACCGTGTGGACCCCCATGACTCTCCTCTCCACCTTCCCACTCTGCTGGCCTCCAGAGACAGGCTTCACAGGCAGGAGGCTCCCAGGCTTGCAGGAAGGTGAGGGCTGCCACCTGGACCCAGTCGACGATGTGGAAGTGGCAGAGGGGCCTCTTTGGAAGGAGAGAATTCTGAGCCCCCACCTGACTCCTGCAGCCCCAACTCCCACCACCTCCCCTTGGCCTGGCCACCCCCACCTCCTGAGCACTGCCCACTTGCCTCATGCTCTCTGTGGGCCTCTCCTGGCTCGTCTGCCCAACCCAAGTAATAGGAGCAGCCGGTGTCCTGCAGGCCCTTGCTCCCTCTCACAAGACTTGCTCTCCTCTTCCTCCCCCCCCCCTTGGTTCCTCATTAATTAAAAAAATAGTTGGATAGTAGATTTTTTTACTATTGTCTTAAATGTGAAATATTGTATAACAAGATAGTGAGGAGTAGGTGTAATTTATAGTGTTTTTTTTTTTGTTGTTGAGAATATACACAGCAAAAATATACTGCAATTCAAGTTTCTACATGTACAATTCAGTGACGTTGATTACACTCTTTGAGTTGTGCAACCATTCTATTTTCCTTTTCTGAATTGTTTCTCCTACATTAACATAAACTTACTGCCCCCTAATTATTTAATAGAACAACAAAAACACAAACAGCAAAAAACAATACAGATACATGGAACCTCATGAAAACTAAAAACTTTTCTTAATAGAAAGACATTACCCAAAAGGTGAAAAGACAAGCTACAGACTGGGAGAATATCTTAAGAAACCATATATCTGATAAGAATCTAATAACCAATATATATATAAAACTTTGACACCTTAACAACAAAAAGACAAATAACCCGACCAATCATGAAATGGGCAAAAGACTTGAATAAACTTTTCACCTAAGGGGACATTCAAACGTCCACCAAACGCATGAAAATATGCTCACATCACTAGCCATCAGAGAGATACAAACTAAAACCATAATGAGGATCTCTGCATAATTATTAAAGTGCTTTGTCTTCTCAAGCTGCCATTTGAAATCTTCTGTTCAGCTCTTTTACTTCATCATTCCTTTCTTTCCCTTTAGCTTCTGTACATTTAAGAGCAAGTGTCAAAGTCTCTTCTGACATCCATTTGAGTCATTTCTTCCTTGTCTCTTTAATGACCTCTTGCTTTCTTCATGTATGTTGTCCTTGATGTCATCCCACAACTCTTCTGGTCTTTGGTCATTAATGTTCAATGTGCCAAATCTGTTCTTGAGATTGTCTCTAAATTCATGTGGGATATACTCAAAGTTTTACTTTGGCTCTTGTGGACTTGTTTTAATTTTCAACTTCAACTTGAACTTGTATATGAGCAATTGGTGGTTTATTCCACAGTCAGCCCCTGGCCTTGTTCTGACTGATAATATTGAGCTTTTCCATCTTCTCTTTCCACAGATGTAGTTGATTTGATTCCTATATATTCCATCTAGTGAAGTCCAGGTGTATAATCATTAGAGTTGTTGGAAAAAAGGTATTTTCTAATGAATAAATTGTTAGTCTTGCAGAATTTTATTGTGTGATCTCTGGCATCATTTCTATCAAACAGGCCATATTTTCTAACTACTGATCCTTCTTCCTTGTTTTCAACTTGTGCATTCCAATCACCAGTAATTACTAGCGCATTTTGATTGCATGTTTAATAAATTTCAGACTGCAGAAGTTGGTAAAAGTTTTCAATTTCTTCATCTTTGTCATTAGTGCTTGGAGGGTAAATTTGAATGTTAATAATATTAACTAGTCTTCCTTGCAGGTGTATAGATATTATCATATCACTGACAGTGTTGTACTTCAGAACAGATCTTTAAATGTTCATTTTTGACAATGAATGTAAAGTCATTCCTCTTCAATTTGTCATTCCCAGCATAGTAGACCATATGATTGTCTGAATCAAAATGGCCAATACCAGTAGATTTCAGCTCACTCATACCTAGGATCTCTATCTTCAAGCATTCCATTTATTTATTTTTAGTATTATTATTATTGTACTTTAGATGTAGGTTTATAGAACCACCCAGATTCTCATTGAACAGTTAGTACATATATTGTTTTATGACATTAGTTAATAGCCCCATGACATGCCAGTACTCTCTCTTCTTGATCTTGGGTTCCCCAGGTTTCCTGTCCCTTCCTGCCTTCTACTCCTTGCCCCTGGGCTGATGTGCCCCTTTAGTCTCATTTTGTCCTAGGAATCTGTGTAATCTTTGGCTAAAAGGTAAACCTCCTGAGTGACTTCATTACTGAGCTAAAAGGGTGTCCAGGGGCCAAACTTTCAGAGTTTCTCCAGTCTCTGTCATGCCAGTAAGTCTGGTCTCTCTTTTTTTTTTTTTTTTTTGAGTTAGAATTTT
>NW_004444080.1:6946303-6949515 GCF_000243295.1 Trichechus manatus latirostris
TTGAATGTCTTCTTTGGTGAAGTGTCTGTTCATTTCCTTTGCCCATTTTTTAAAATGATTATTTGTCTTTTTGTTGTAGAGGTGTTGGATTTTCCAGTAGATTTTAGAGATTAGAACTTTGTTGGATTTGTAATAGCCAAAATTTTTTTCCCAGTATGTAGGTTCTCTTTTTACTCTTTTGGTGAAATCTTTTGATGAGCGTTAGTGTTTAATTTTTAGAAGATCACAGTTATCTACCTTATCTTCTGGAGTTCATAGGTTGTTAATTATGGTTTGTATCCTGTTAATGCCGTGTATTAGGGCCTGTAGCATTGGTCATATTTTTTTCTTCTATGAACTTTATAGTTTTTGGCTTTATATTTAGGTCTTTGATCCATTTTGAATTAGTTTTTGTGTGTGGTGTGAGGTATGAGTCCATTTTCAATTTTTTGCAGTTAGACATCCAATTTTGCCAGCACCATTTGTTAAAAAAACCATCTTTTCCGCATTTGATGGACTTTGGGCCCTTGTAGAAGATCAAGTAACCTTAGCTGGGAGGATTTACATCTAGGTTCTCAATTCTTTCCATTGGTAAATATATCTATCATTGTACCAATACCAAGCTGTTTTGACTACCGTAGCCATATAGTAGGTTCTGAGGTCAGGTAGGGCAAGTCCTCCTACTTTATTCTTCTTCTTCAATAGTGCTTTACTTATCTGGGGCTTCTTCCCTTTCCATATAAAGTTAATGATTGTTTCTTCCATCTCTTTAAATAATGTTGTTGGTTTTTGGATTGGGATTGCATTGTATTTGTAGGTTGCTTTGGGTAGAATTGTCATTTTCACAATGTTGAGTCTACCTATCCATGAGCATAGTATGTTTTCCCATTTATGTCGATCTCTTTTGGTTTCTTCCAGTAATGTTTTGTAATTTCCTTTGTGTAGGTCTTTTACATCCCTAGTTAGATTTATTCCTAAGTATTTTATTTGTTTAGGGGCTATTATAAATGTTATTTTTTCCCTATTTTTATCATTTTCTTTATTGGTGTAGAGGAATCCAACTGATTTTTGTATGTTTATCTTGTATCCTGCTACTCTGCTGAATCTTTCTATTAGTTCCAGTAGTTTTCTCGTGGAGTCTTTTGGGTTTTATATATTTAGTATCATATCATCTGCAAATAGGGACAATTTTACTTCTTCATTACCAGTTTGGATGTCCTTTAATTCTTTTTCATGCCTTACTGCTCTAGCTAGGACTTCCCGTGCAATATTAAATAGGAGTAGTGACAAAGTACATCCTTGTCTTGTTCCTGTTCTCAAGGGGAATGTTTTCAGCTTCTCTCCATTAAGAATGATATAGGCTATTGGTTTTGTATAGATGCCCTTTATTATGTTGTGGAACTTCCCTTCTATACCTATTTTATTGAGAGTTTTTATCAAGAATGGGTGTTGGACTTTGTTGCATGCCTTTTCTGTGTCGATCGAGAGAATCATATGTTTTTTTTTTTTTTTTTTATGTGGTGGATTACGTTGGTTGATTTTCTAATATTGAAACATCCTTGCATAGCTGGTATGAATCCTACTTGGTTGTGGTGTATTTTTTTTTTTTGTATGATGCTGAATTCTATTGGCTAGAATTTTGTTGAGAATTTTTGCATCTGTTTTCATGAGAGATAATGGTCTATAATTCTTTTTCTGTGGTGTCTTTGCCTGGTTTTGGTATCAGGGTAATGCTGGCTTCATAGAATGAATTTGGAAGTATCCTTTCCTTTTCTATATTCTGAAATAGTTTGAGTAGTATTGGTATAAGCTTTTTCTGAATATTAGGTAGAATTCTCCAGTGAAGTCAATCGGACCAGGGCTTTTTTTGCTGTTGGGGAGTTTTTTTTTAATACCTTTTCAATCTATTCTCTTTTTATGGGTCTGTTCAGATTTTCAACATCAATTTGTGATAGTTTGGGTAGGTAGTGTGTTTCTAGAAATTTGTCCATTTCCTCTAGATTTTCAAATTTGTTATAGTTTTTCGTAATACTGTGTTATGATCTTTTTTTATTTAAATTAGGTCTGTCATAATGTCCCCCATTTCATTTCTTTTTTGGGTTAGTTGCATCTTCTCCTGTTTTTCTTTTGTCAGTTTGGCTAGCAGCTTGTCAATTTTGTTGATTCTTTCAAAGAACCAACTTTTGGCTTTGTTGATTCTTTCTATTGTTTTTCTATTCCTATTTCATTTATTTCTGCTCTGATCTTTATTATTTCCTTTCTTCTGTTGGCTGTAGGCTTCTTTTGGTGTTCTCTTTATATGTGTTCGGGTAGTGCAATTAATGTTTTGATTTTGTCCTTTTCTCATTTTTTGATGTTTGCATCTATTTCTATAAACTGACCTCTGAGGACTGTTTTTTCTGTGTCCCAAAGAGTTTGGTATAATGTGTTTTCATTCTCGTTTGATTCTAGAAATTTTTTGATTCTATCTTTGATTTCTTCTATTACCCAGTGGTTTTTAGGCAGGGTGTTATTTAGTTTCCATGTAATTTTTTTTTCTTGGTCTTCCTGTTATTAATATCTACTTTGATTGTGTTATGATCAGAGAAGATACTTTGTAGTATCTCAGTGTTTTGGATTTTGTTGAGGATTGCTTTGTGGCCTAAGACGTGGTCCATTCTGGAGAACATTTCATGTGCATTGGAAAAGAATGTATATTTTGCAGCAGTTGGGTGGAGTGTTCTATATATGTCTATGAGTTCAAGTTGGCTGATTGTGGTCTTTAGATCTTCTGTATCTTTATTGAGTTTCTTTCTAGATGTTCTGTCCTTTACTGTGAGTGGTGTGTTGAAGTCTCCCACTGTTATAGTGGAACTGTCAATTTCTCTTTTTCAGTGCTGTTACAGTTTGTTTTATGTAACTTGGAGGCCTGTCATTGGGTGCGTAGATATTTATTATGGTTATGTCTTCCTGCTGAATCATCCATTTAATCGTGACGTATTGCCCTTCTTTGTCTTTTGTGGTGGATTTTGTTTTAAAGTTTATTTTATCTGAGATTAGTATTGCCACTCCTGCTCTTTTTTGGTGGCTGTTTGCTTGATATGTTTTTTCAATCCTTTACTTTTTAATAAATTTGTTTCTAATGTGTAACTCTTGTAAACAGTATATTGATGGATACTGATATTTTATCCATTCTGTCACTTTTTGTCTTTTTATAAGTGTACGTAGACCATTTGCGTTCAGTGTAATTATTG
>NW_004444080.1:6949615-6955386 GCF_000243295.1 Trichechus manatus latirostris
TTTGTTTGTGGATTTTTTTAAATTTCTTTTATTTTTATAGATTTTGTTGTAGTGAGATTTTATGTTTTTCTTCTTTATTTAGTTGAGTAGATTTATTAACTTTCTTTGTGGTTACCTTGAAATTTACCCTTATCTTCCTAGGTTTGAACTAGTCTGTTATTACTTGGTATTGCCTCGTCTTCTTCTCCGTTAGAAGGTTCTATAGCTACACCATTTATTCCCTCTTTTATTGTTCCGACGTTGTTGTCATTTGCAGATTAACTTCTCTGGTTGCCTGTTGTAAATCTTTTGATTTTTAATAGTCGTTGAGAGTTCATCTCCTTGGTTGGTATCTGACTGGTACGATCCTGCATCCTAGATTCAGGCGGTCATCCAATGTTTGTTCTCAAACCAAAGGACTCCCTTTAATAATTCTTGTAGGTTTTGTTTGATTTTTACATACTCTTTTAATTTCTGTTTATCTGGAAATGTCCTAATTTCATCATCATATTTGAATGAGAGTTTTGCAGGATATATTATTCTTAGTTGGCAATTTTTTTTCTTTCAAGATTTTATATATGTCATCCCATTGCCTTCTTGCCTGCAGGGTTTCTGCCAAGTAATCAAAACTTAGTCTTGTTTCCCTGCTATATATGACTTTTCATTTTTCTCGAGCCGCTCTCAGGACTCTTTCTTGTCTTTGGTTTAGGGAGTGTGATTATGACATGCCTTGATGATTTGCTTTTAGGTCTATCCTATATGGGGTTCACTGAGCTTCTTGGATGGTCAGCTTTTCATCTTTCATGATATTAGGGAAGTTTTTTGTAAGCAATTCTTCAATGATCTTCTCTATGTTTTCCATTTTCTCCTCCTGTTCTGGAACTCCGATCACTTTCAGACTTTTGTTTTTGATTGTATCACACATAATTTTCAGAGATTCTTCATTTTTCTTTATTCTTTTTCCTGATTTTTCCTCAAAGTTGTAGCCAACTGTTTGTCTTCAATTTCACTGATCCTATCTTCCACCACTTCAAACCTGCTCCTCAGCACTTCTATGACACTGTCCATTTCTGAAATCTTCTTGTTTACCTTTTGGATTTCTAATTGTTTTTGTACGATTTCTAGTCGTGAATTTATTTTGGCATTTTTTTCCTGTATTATTTTCCTGAATTCCTCCATTTTTTTTCCTCTGTATTTTCCATGAATTTGTTTGTCTTTTCCTTGAATTTGTCTATTTCTTCCTTATTTTTGTCTCCTTTTTGCTTCAACTCTTGGATAGCTCTGAATATGAGAATTGAATTCCCTATCAGGTAGTTCTTGTGCCTTTTCTTTTACTGGAAAGTCATCTGGTGTTTTATTTTGGACGGCTAATGGAACCATCCTGTCCTGTTTTTTATGTGTTTTGATATTGTCTGCTGTCTTCAGGATATTCAATAGTTATTTTCTTCATTTATTGATTGTAGATTTGTTTCATCTTGCTTTTTTGTTTTATTTGGTTATGTCTGAGCAGGTGGGCTGTGCATTCTTTGTTTACTCATTTGTGGATCTGGTATTTTTCACCTCATTTTCCAATGGGTAGGGCCAGTCACTCAGCTATAATGCAGCAGGGCACGTCCAGCTGAAGGGGAGGGGCTGGGAAGGTTGCTTGTGGTGTGTACTGGGGCTGGCCAGGTGAGCCGGGGGTTAGTGCATGGCAGGTCATGCCTGTGGTGCTCTGGAGTGCAATGTTCAGTACAAGGTACAGACAGGCAGGAGGGAGAGGTAGGGGGAGGTTGTGATGTGTGGATCTAAGTTGGTTAAGGAAAAGAAGAGAAGAGGATAGAGAAACCGGAGAAATAGAAAAAAAAAGTGCTGAGACAGCGTGCCGTTGAAGTGGAGAGACAAGAACCAGAGAAATGAAGAAAAAGAAAAAGGAAAAATAAATAAAAAAAATTAAAGAAAAAGATGCCCCCAGGGATCCCACTTATGCGGCTGCACACATCAGGGGAGCGGCCCCCAAGCTGTGTAGTATAACCCAGATACACAGTGCCAGGTATTCAGGAGACAGGAAAAGAAGGTAAGTAGAAAGAGACAAGAAACTGAGAAATGAATTTAAAAAAAAGAAAGAGAAAACAAATAAAAAAGAGGAAAAAACAAGCCTTCATGTATTCCACCAGCATGGTGGCGCAGACCAGGGAAGCTTTTCACCAGCTGAGAGGGGCTTCACAGCCTGTGAAGTAAAAGCAAAAATGGCACACAGAGTCAGGTGTTTGAGAGAAAGGAGGAGTAGGTAAGAGGCAAGGAAGAGACAAAAAGAGGCCAAAAACAGTGACACCTGTAACAAAGAAATGCCAGTGAAGAAGCTGGCTGGTGTGGGCAGGGCGAATCCGGGTGGCATGGAACCAGTGCCTCCCATGCCATGTTTGCTGCCCTCTGGGAAGCCAGGAATCGGCACTCCATGAAGCAGCAAATCGGCCAGCCAGGAAGCCAAGGATCAGCCAGACAGGAAGCAGCGAAGGCTGACCGGGGCGGGGAAGGGAGTGAGGAAATGTATCTCGCTGGTTACCAGATGCTCTGTCTCCTGCTAAGAGCTCCATAAATCTGTTTTCCTGTACTCCCTGTCTGCCACTCTCCAACAGGAGTCCAAGATGGTGGATCCATGCTGCATTAGCTGATAGGGGACCTCTGCTTGTAACTCTCTTCATTCTCTGTTCTCTATCAGTTTCTTATTCCATTCGGTGCTTGGTTGAGGTCTTTATCTCTTCATTTAATGCTTCGTTTTCCAGGATTGACATTTGTCTCTGTTTTACTTAGTTTTTCAGGTCTTTGCTGTGGAGGGATGGCACCATGCTTCTGTCTATAGTGCTATGTCGGCTCCAGCCTTCATTCCATTTAATTTTTGACAACTTCCAATTTTTCTTGATTCATACTTTGTACGTTCCATGTTCTAACTAATATTGGATGTTTCTTCTCTTTTTGAGTCATGCCTTATCAGCAAATGAAGATCCCAAAAGCTTTACTCCATCCATGCTGCTAAGGTTGAGTCTGCTTTGAGGAGGCAGCTCTTCCCCAGTTGTATTTTGAAGTGCTCATTTTCCAGTACTATATTAGACAATATCCACCTGCTATTCCTAGGGATTTCAGTGGCTTTTTTTTTTCCCAAAAGTAGATCTCCACTTTCTTCTTTCTATTCCATCTTAGTCTGGAAGCTCTACTGAAACATGTCCACCATGGGTAACACTGCCTGTATTTGAAATACCAGTTGTATAGCTTCCAGCATCACAGCAACACAGAAGCCAGCACAGTACTGCAAGTAAGACAAGTAGTTGATGCAAAATATATCTCCACTCATTTGCAATTTGGTAATTTTTAAATTTGCCAGGTTTTATTCTGTCTTTTGTAATACACAATAATGTGTCAAATGTTTTATTTTGCTGTTGTCATTGTTGATTTCTTTTAAATTTACTTTTAAAAGAATACTACATGTTTATCAGAGAAATAACATAAGAATTGAAGTTTTTAAATCCCCAAATAAAAAGATCTCTACTACAGCGAGCTGTGTTAAAATAATTTATAAACAGTTTCACTCTTATCTTCAATGTAAAATCATGAAAGAGACATTATTTTCTATAATGCAAACAAATTTTGGTGGGCTGGAATGAGACGTGCACGTTTAGATTGCGCTCCACCTCTCCTATTATCCTTCTGCAAGGATATAGATATTAAGAAAGTACTTTAATGATGTTAGGACATACTTGTTTTAAAGTCCTTTATTTGGTAGGTTCTGCCAGATACTTTGGCTGATTCACTATCACTACTTCCTTTGTGCACAATCCTCATTTCACCTCAGTGGAAATGTGGTACTCGGCAGGCAAACAAAACTCTGTATGTCTCATAGCTATTTTTTTTTTTTTTTTTTTTTATTTTAGGTGAATTGGCTTATAAAACTATCTTGGTGATATATATACTTCTGTCAAATTAGATTAAGTGTCTTAACAGGAATAAGGGAGAACTATGAACAGATGCTAAAAGAGTATGAATATGTGATTAAATTAATAATAAAAATAAGTTCTCCACTTTAAGCACGCTATCTCATTACTCCAAAGAACAAGGAAATTATATAAAATGAAGTATTTGAATTTCATTGTTTTTTTCTTTTTCAAATTAAATCTATATTAATTAGAATCCATTGGGAACCTCTTGAAAGTACAGACCCCAATAATGAAAGGTGGAAAAAGATACATAAAAATTTAAATTAAACCCTTATTTATTTAAAAATCCAATTACTTTAAAAAACTATAATTTTAGAACAATTTTAGAACTATAGAAAACTTGAGAAGATATTACAGAGAGTTTCCTTATACCCTTCACTCAGTTTTCTCTGTTACTAACATATAACATTAATATTGTAATTTGTTGAATTCATGAAATAAGATTGATATATTTTTATTAATTAAAGTTCATACTTTATTCAAGTTTCCTTAGTTTTTACCTAATGCCCTTTTCTTGTGGCAGGATTCCATGTAGGATATCACATTACATTTATTGATTTTATACTCTATCAGCTTATATAATTTCTATATTGTTTTATGTATATTTCTTCATTTTTTTATTTATATTTAGAGACAATGTTTTATTTCTTCTTTTGATTACTTATGTTTTGAAGTTTTTCTTATTGTTTTATTTCTTTAGCTAGAATCTCTAATACAATACTGGAATAGAAGTGAGCATCCTATCTAGTTCCTGATTTAAAAGGACTATTTCTAACTTTTCTTTATTCTGGATTTTTCTTGTAGGGGCCTGTCTTTAAAGTTAAGAAAGCTTCCTTTTGTTTCTTATTCAGAGTTTTCCCAGTGCTTTTATTTTAATTTTTATCAAATGCTTTTTCTCTACGTCTATTGAGAAACTAAAATGATATTTTTTCCTTAAATTAGCTGTGCATGACATATGTTGATCTTCAAAGAACAAACTACACTAATATTTATCTGTGATTAATGCATGGATTTTCATTTATTTATTTATTTTTTGTATCATTAGATTTGATTTGCTAGTAATGGAAGTTTTTCTATTATTATTCTTGAGGAAATTTCACATGTAATTTCCTTTCTTCTCCTGTCCCTTTCTGCCTTTCTGGTTTGAGTAGCAAGTTTATAGTAGCATTTTAAATTATCTCTTTTATATTTTTATCTCTTTTAAACTTTCCAGAAGAGAATCGATAAGATTGAAATTATAACTTCCTTTCAAATTCAAGAATTGGCCTATAAATCACTCCATGGGTGGAATTTTGTTTATGAGAAGACTTTTAAATACTTCAATTTTTTTGTTATCTGCATCATTATTCAGGTTCTCATTTGCATATTTTATAAATTTTGATAAAATTTATTGAGAATGTATCTTTCTTTTCAATTTTAAATTTATCAACATAAAGGTATTAATATTTTTATTTTAATATCTGATGATGCTGTGGTTATATGCTCTGTTTAATCAAATTATTTATTCCATTTTGTTAGTCTATTGCACAGACTTGCCAGAGGTTTATCAAGTCAATTAATCTTTTCAATAATCCAGGTCCTTGCTTTGTATCATTAAAAAATACTTTTATTGACTATAATTATTTTCACAATCCTATGCTTTCTTTTATGTCTTTTCAGATTATTTTATTATTCTTTTTCTAACTTCCTAAATTAGACAATAATTCATATAAGTTTCAGATCATCTTCTTTTCTAGAGAAGCTTTGAATGCAATAAATTTCTTTTTAAACATTCCTATCCTACAAATTTTATATGTAGTGTTTTCATTGTCATTCGATAAT
>NW_004444080.1:6960818-6962242 GCF_000243295.1 Trichechus manatus latirostris
TGAGCTTCTTGGATGGCCAGCTTTTCATCTTTCATGATATTGGGGAAGTTTTCTGTCAGCAGTTCCTCAATGATCCTCTCTGCGTTTTCTGTTTTCTCCCCTTGTTCTGGAATGCCAATCACTCATTAATTTTTGCTTTTAATTGTGTCCCATATAACTCTCAGGGTCTCTTCATTTTTCTTTGTTCTTGTTTCTGAGTTCTTCTGAAACAGAGTTGTATCCCAGTGTTTGTCTTCAGTTCCACTGATCCTGTCTTCCACGGTTTCAAATCTGCTTCTCAGCCCTTCTATGACTTCATCCATTTCTGAAATGTTGTTGTTTACTTTTTGGATTTCTAATTGTTGTTTTTGTATAGTTTCTAGCTGTGAATTTATTTTGGCATTTTGTTCATGCATCATCTTCCTGAATTCTCCCTATTTTTTGTCTGTATTTTCCATGAATTTGTCTATTTTTTCTCATGTTTGTCAGCTTTTTGCCTCAGTTCTTGGAAAATTCTGAGTATTAGAGTTTTGAATTCCCTATCAGGTACTTCTAGTGCATTTTCTGCCACAGGAAAGTCATCTTGTTTTGATTTGGATGCCTACTGGGAGCATCCTGTCCTGTTTTTGTAAATGTTTTGATGTTGTCTGCTGTTTTGGGGGCATTCAGTAGTTATTTCTCTCGTTTATTGATTGTAGATTTCTTTGTTATGTCCCTTTTTAAAAAAAAAAATTGACTATGTCTGATCAGGCAGTCTGCGTGCTCTTTGTTGTTTGCTCATCTGTGCACTTAATACTTTTCTCCTCCTTCTCCAACTGGCAGGTTCAGTCACTCAGATATGGTACAGCAGGGCAGGTCTAACTGAAGAGGAGTCACTGTGACAGGTTGTTTGTGGCATCACTACTGCCACCAGGGCGGATCGGTAATCAGTGCTGGGCAGTTTCCAGTAGGCCGTGCCTGCACTGCTTGGTGGTGTGATGCCAAGAGCATGGTGCAGGTAGGCATGATGCAGCAGGGAGATGGTTATGTGTGGAGCTAAGATGGATATGGGAGAGAGGAGAGAGGAACAGAAGCCAAAAAACATACAAACAAACGTAAAGAATGCTAGGGGAGCTTGCTGTTGGATTGGAGAGATGAAACACTATAAAATGGAGAAAAACAGAAAGGGGAAGAGGAAGAAAAGAAAGGAATGAACAAATAAAAATCAGAAAGGTTAAAGAATCGCAAAGTTCCCAGGGATCCCACTGACGCAGCTATGAGGTCTGGGGAAGTCTCTCTCAGGTGTCGCAGCACAGCCTGGCCAGAACGCTCAGAGGCATACAACACCTGGTATTCAGGGATCAGAAAGAGAAGGAAGATATAGAGAGACGAGTAACTGAGCAATGAAGAAAGACAAAAAGGGAAGAAGAGGGAAAAGAAAACAAAACAAATCAAAAAAAAAAAAA